>NC_067495.1:37463053-37763053 GCF_947179515.1 Apodemus sylvaticus
CGACAAAGTAGCTAAAACCATCCAGTGGAAAAAAGATAGCCTTTTCAACAAATGGTTTTGGTTCAACTGGAGGTCAGCATGCAGAAGATCCATTCTTATCTCCTTGTACTAATGAAAATCGATCCATTCTTATCTCCTTGTACTAAGATCAACTCCGGGTGGATCAAGAAACTCCACATAAAACCTGACACACTGAAACTAATAGAAAAGAAACTGGGGAAGACCCTTGAGGACATGGGCACAGGGGAAAAGTTCCTGAACAGAATACAAAGAACTCAAGAAGTTAGACTCCAGAGAGCCAAATAACCCTATTAAAAATGGGGTTCAAAGTTCTCTGTATATATTAGATATTAGCCCTCTGTCAGATTTAGGGTTGGTGAAGATCCTTTCCCAATCTGTTGGTTGACGTTTTTTCCTTTTGACAGTGTCCTTTGCCTTACAGAAACATTGTAGTTTTATGAGGTCCCATTTGTCAATTCTTGATCTTAGAGCATAAGCTATTGGTGTTCTATTCAGGAACTTTTCCCCTGTGCCCATGTCCTCAAGGGTCTTCCCCAGTTTCTTTTCTATTAGTTTCAGTGTTTCAGGTTTTATGTGGAGGTCCTTGATCCATTTGGAGTTGAGCTTAGTACAAGGAGATAAGAATGGATCGATTCACATTCTTCTGCATGCTGACATCCAATTGAACCAGCACCATTTGTTGAAAAGACTATCTTTCTTCCACTGGATGTTTTCAGCACCTTTGTTGAAGATCAAGTGATCATAGGTGTGTTGGTTCATTTCTGGGTCTTCAATCCTATTCCATTGATCAGCTTGCCTGGCATTGTACCAATACCATGCAGTTTTTATCACTATTGCTCTGTAGTAAAGTTTGAGGTCTGGGATACTGAATCGCCCTGAAGTTCTTTTACTGTTGAGAATAGTTTTATCTATCCTGGGTCTTTGTTATTCCAGATAAATTTAAACATTGCTCTTTCTAGCTCTAGAAGGTAGAACCTAGAGAACCAAATACCATATTAAAAAGTGGGGGTACCGAGCTAAACAAAGATCTTTCACATGAAGAACTTCGGAGGGCTGAGAAACACCTTAAGAAATGTTCAACATCATTAATCATCAGGGAAATGCAAATCAAAACAACCCTGAGATTCCAACTCACACCAGTCAGAATAGCTAAGGTCAAAAACTAAGGAGACAGCAGGTGTTGGCAAGGATGTGGAGAAAGAGGAAGACTCCTCCACTGCTGGTGGGATTGCAAGATGTTGCAACCACTTTGGAAATCAGTTTGGCGGTTCCTCAGAAAACTGAACATGACACTTCTTGAGAACCCTGTTATACCACTCCTGGGCATATACCCAGAGGATTCCCCAGCATGCAATAAGGACACATGCTCCACTATGTTCATAGCAGCCCTAATTGTAGTAGCCAGAAGCTGGAAACAACCCAGGTGTCCCTCAATGGAGGAATGCATACAAAAAATGTGGTATATTTACACAATGGAGTACTATTCAGCCATTAGAAACAATGAATTCATTAAATTCATAGACAAATGGATGGAGCTGGAGAACATCATACTAAGTGAGGTAACCCAGTCTCAAAAGATCAATCATGGTATGCACTCACTGATAAGTGAATATTAACCTAGAAAATTGGAATACCCAAGAAATAATCCACATATTAAATGATGTCCAAAAAGAACAGAGGAGTAGCCCCTGGTTCTGGAAAGACTCAATGCAACAGTATAGGGGAATACCAGAACAGGGAAGTGGGAAAGAGTAGATGGAGGAACGGGGGGGGGGGGGGGGGGGGAAGGGGGCTTATGGGACTTGCGGGGAGTGGGGACCCAGAAAAGGGGAAATCATTTGATATGTAAATAAAGAATACATCGAATAAAACATAATAATAAATAAATAAAAATAAATAAATAAATAAATAAATAAATAAATAAATAAATAAATAATAGAAAAAATGGGGTACAGACCTAAACAAAGAATTTTCACCTGAAGAACTTCGAATGGCTGAGAAGCACCTTAAGAAATGTTCAGCATCATTAGTCATCAGAGAAATGAAAAATCAAAACAACCCTGAGATTTCACCTCACACCAGTCAGAATGGCTAAGACTAAAAACTCAGGAGACAGCAGGGGAGGATGTGGAGAAAGAGGAACACTCCTCCACTGCTGGTGGGACAGTAAGATGGTACAACCTCTCTGGAAATCAGTCTGGCAGTTCCTCGGAAAACTGTGCATGACACTTCAGGAGGATCCTGCTATACCACTCCTGGGCAGATACCAAGAGAATTCTCTAGCATGCAAATAGGACACATGTTCCACTATGTTCATAGCAGCCTTATTTATAATAGCCAGAAGCTGGAAAGAACCCAGATGTCCCTCAATGGAAGAATGGATACAGAAAATGTTCATTTACACAGTGAAATACTACTCAGCAATTAAAAACAATGAATTCATGAAATTCTTAGGCAAATGGTTGGAACTTGAAAATATCATCCTAAGTAAGGTAACCCAATCACAAAAGAATGCAATTACTTATAAGTGGATATTAATTAGCCTAGAAGCTCTGACTACTCAAGACACAACATATCAAATGATCCCCAAGAAGAAGGAAGGAGAGGGCCCTGGTCCTAGAAAGGCTTGATCCAGCATTGTAGGAGATTACCAGATTGTAGGAGAAGTGGGAGGTGGTTGATTGCGGAATGGCCTGAGGGAAGAGGGCATATGGAACTTATGGGGAGGGGGAAACCAGGAAATGGGAAATCATTTGGCATGTAACAAAGAATATAGAAAATAAATAAATAAATAAATAAATAAATAAATAAATAAATAGAATTTACAAATGGGACCTCATAAATTTACAAACTTCCTGTAACACAAAGGACATTGTCTATAAGACAAAATGGCCACCAACAGATTGGGAAAAGATTTTTCCAACCCTACATCTGACAAAGGGCTAATATCCAATATTAGGGGGAGGGGGTGGGGAGATGGCTTATGGGACTTTCAGGGGGGGAACCAGGAAAGGGGAATCATTTGAAATGTAAATAAACAATATATCTAATAAAAAAAGAAAATATCATCCTTAGTGAGGTAACCCAATCACAAATGAACACACATGGTTTACACTCATTAATAAGTGAATATTAGACCAGATTCTTACCAAGATACAATTCACAGGTCAAATGTAACTCAAGAAGAAGGGAGAATAAAGTATGGATACTCTGGTCCTTCTTAGAAAGGGGAACAAAATACCCATAGGAGGAGATACAGAGACAATATATGGAACATAGATTGGGGGAAAGACCATCCAGAATCTGCCCCACCTAGGGATCCATCCCTTATACAACTACAAAACCCAGACTCTATTGTGGATGCCAACAAGTGCTTGCTGATAGGAGCCTGATACAGCTGTCCCCTGGGAGGCTCTGCTAGTGCATGACAAATATAGAGTTGGATGCTCTCAGCCAACCATTGGACTGAGCACAGGGTCCCCAATTGAGGAGCTAGAAAAAGGACCCAAGGAGCTGAAGGGGTTTGCAGCCCCATAGGAGGAACAACAATGTGAACCAATCAGTACCCCCAGCCCTCCCAGGGACTAAACGATCAACTAAAGAGTACACATGGACTGATCCATGGCTCCACTGCATATGCAGCACGGATGCAAGGATGGCCTTGTTGAAAATCAAAGAGAGGAGAGGCTCATGGTCCTGAGAAGGTTAGATGCCCCAGTATAGTAGAATGTCAGGACAGGGAAGCAGGAGTGGGTGAGCATGGGGAAGAGGGGAGGGGTTAGGGGATTTTCCCATGGGAGGAGGGGGATCAGGAAAGGGGACAACATTTGAAATGAAAATAAAGAAAATATCTAATAAAAAAGAAGTGTCTATCTTAAAATATTCTTATTTTTAATTGTGCATTTGTGTGTGTGTGTGTGTGTGTGTGAGAGAGAGAGAGAGAGAGAGAGAGAGAGAGAGAGAATACAGGAACCCTAAAAATGAGACAAGAATGATGGATTCTCTCAAGCTCTACTTATAAGTGGTTGAAGGCTCCAGACATGGGTTCTGGGAACCAAACTGAAGGCTATGCAAGAGGAACTCTCCTCCAAGCATAATAACCTCAGTTCAGTCTCAAGCACCTACACTGGAAGGAGAAAACCAACTCCTGCAAATAAATCTCCATATATTTATGGTGACATGGGCACAAATATGCTACACACACACACACACACACACACACACACACACACACACACACACAAAGCTTTATCCTATTTCATAAGAAAAATAAAAGTAAGAGACAAGGATCAAATTATTTTGTATATTTTATGAGTTTGCAAAACTGGTATATAACATTAGTTTATCATAGAGTTTTGACTAATTATAATGTCTCCAGTTTATTAATGCTATCTTTGAAATATTTTATAATGGTGTACTTGGGCTGGGAAGATGACACAGCAGTCAAAGCACGTGCCAGGCAAACATGAGGGCTGGAGTTTAAATGCCCAGAAACCTGTGTAAATTTCAGGTGGAAGTAGTCTCTCATCTGTAATTTCAACCTAATAACTCAGAAGGCTAACAAAATTAACTATATGGACAAACCCTGGGTTTGATTAATAGACTGCCCCAATGAATACGGTGGAAGTGGTATCAAAAACTGATTCTTGATATTAACCTCTGGATTCATGTACACACATTTGCCTTAGACACATGCAAAAACATGCATACATATCCACGTACTATACACAAAATTGGGGAAAATATATGATGCTATGTTATTCTGCCACATTGATGTCACTACTTGTAGAAATATGCTGCCAACTAAGACTACATTGATGACAAATCTATTAAACACAATTATACCGTGATTGGCTCTTCTTGTGGTCCCTTACATAGTGCCGTGTGATATTCATACCTAAATTTTTATTTCGGGGATTTTAAAATTACTACTCTTCATTGGCTCTGACACTTCCAATATATTTTCATAAACATTACTTCAAGGACAAGAAATTACTCAGTCATATTTCACAAATTACTCAGTTCAATGTTCATTGAACATTTCTGCCTCCATAATTAGCAAATGTAGCTTAATTAAATTTTTATATCTCTTTGTATGTATTGTCTTATTGTATGTATGTCTTTGTATGTAATGTCTTACATTTTCTTTGTGGTACTTTAGTTTTAACTTTTTACTTTCTCCTTTTTATGAGGTATTTTTCTTCTCATTTAAATGCAAAGCATTATAGTTATTTTCTGCTCATACTCACTGATTAAGACCCATAATTTGCTACTGATTTCTTAAACTTGCTGATGTCTATTGCTGATTCTGGCTTGGCTATGGCAGGGATAGCATGACATGGTTCTTGTCCCTGGAATAGAGCCATCAAAGCATGGGCCTCCATGAGTGTTGATGGTTGCTGTGGGCATAAAGTACACACACACACACACACACACAGACACACATTTTACTTCATGTTCCTCCTTCAAGGAATGTTCTTCCTGCCAAGATTAATGACCGCATGATTAAGACAGCATGAGTCCATGCCAGGCAATAGTGGCACACGCCTTCAATCCCAGCATTCGAGAGGCAGAGGTAGGAGGATTTCTGAATTTGAAGCCAGCCTGGTCTACAGAGAGTTTCAGGACAGCCAGGGCTACACAGAGTTTGCTAACGTCTCAGCGAAATGGGTAAACTCTGATCAGACCTCAGGGCAGTCCTTTGACACTGTGGAAAAGAACTCTGAAAATGTGAGTTCAAAAGTATATGATTTCACAACTATGAAAAATATAAGGATACAATATGAATTGTATAAGTAGCTTCACAGATCTAAAAGAACCAAGGCAGCTGCTCTGTGAACCAATTTATCAGAAAGATACTAAAGAAGGAGCTTAAGAGTTTTAGGAAATGGTAATCATACAAGATCCAGCTAATTTTTTTGTTTGTGCAAACAAAAGCAGGCAGATTCCTCAGTTCAAGATGAGCATGGAGCAAAGGGAGTTTCGGTCCAGGCCCAGGTAAGGTAGGAATCAGGGTAGGGTCTCACACAGGTAGTTTATTGTCTGTGCTTAACAACAACGGCAAGCAGGTCTCTGAATTCTTTTCAATTGTTTTTTTTAGATCCTGCTTGCTGTTTCCTTCTAAGAATCCAGAGGCTAGGGTCAAGGGCTGCTGATTCATGGGATAATCTAAAGGGGGTCTGGGGTAGTGACTGAGTTGATATGTAAATAAAAGACTGGGCTTTTGATCTGCAAGAGATGAGCTATCCAGAGAGATTTTAGAAAGTTATCTTGGGCAGAACATAGAAAAAGCAATCTGCAAGCTGTCTCTGAAAGCTGTCCGGAGCAGAACATAGGCCATCATCTTGTAAGCCATGATTTGAATTTGAGGCATTTGTTTCACAGCTTCCAGATACCCCAGGAACCCCTCTCCAAGCTGAGGCTGGTCCTTGGCAGTCTATCTTTGTCCCACCAAACCCATATTTGAGTGAGTTGAGTGAAATGAGCTCATTTGTCCTGTTATGTCTCCCACTGCTTGGTGTTGTCAGTAATATTTGTTCTCAGTTAACATGAATATTCTCTTCTTATCCTGGTTTTTAGGCACAAAAACAAAATGCCTATTCTGTATATCCACCTTTCCCCTATATTCCCACATCTTCATGAGGTTGAGTACTTCCTCTCAGCCTGATTCCCAAGTGGATTTTTGCTTGGCCAGTCTTTGCAAAGCCAGAAGCTTAAAAATATTATCACATCTTTACTTTTTAGTGACAATCTAGATAGGATATAGAGCTCTGTGGCTCAAAATAACTTGCACATATTATCCTGACTTTATATTGGCATTAAATTATGTGGTTGATTTTATTCATGTTGGTTTGGAGTCAGTTGCTTTATTTCTATAATTTCTCATGCTCCACTGGTTTTGGTGTTTGAAATTTTCCTTCAGTTGTGTTATGGTGGGGTTTTGTTTTGTTGTTTGTAATTATCATCTAGGTAACTCTTGTGTACCATATTTATTTATTACCTAAGATAGATTTTCCTTTTTCTCTTTTATTTTTATTAGATATTTCCTTTATTTACATTTAGATTGTATTCCCTTTCCTTGTTTCCCCTTCAAAAACTCCCTATTCCATCCCCCCTCCCTGTACTCACCAACCCACCCACTCCTGCTTCCCTGTCTTGGCATTCCCCTACAGTAGGGCTGAGTCTGACCACAAGAACAAGGAAGAAGACTCAAGAAGAGGACCAAAGTGTGGTACTTCTTAGAAGGGAGAACAAAGTATCCATGGGAGGAAATACAAAGACAAAGTGTGGAGCAGAGATTGAAGGAAAGGCCATTCAGAGACTCCCCTTTTTCTCTTTTAATGATGAAGGATTTTCTTCTCTGCTCCAAACAAAATCTTCTTACCATTACATTTTTCTTAGGCTTTCCATGTCTCCTTTACTTACTGTCACTTAATGTTCTATTCTCCTGGCCTCTGGCATTCCTATGATAATTAACACCATTTTAGCTCTTCAAAGCATTTACAGATAGTCTTGAAATCTTCCTCATGACTCAGTCATTTGCTCTTCTACATTCATTCTATAATCTTAATACCTATGTCCTTCATCTAAATAATGACAGATTTTTATAACCTGTTGTTGTTTGTAATTATCATCTAGGTAACTCTTGTGTACCATATTTATTTATTACCTAAGATAGATTTTCCTTTTTCTCTTTTATTTTTATTAGATATTTCCTTTATTTACATTTAGATTGTATTCCCTTTCCTTGTTTCCCCTTCAAAAACTCCCTATTCCATCCCCCCTCCCTGTACTCACCAACCCACCCACTCCTGCTTCCCTGTCTTGGCATTCCCCTACAGTAGGGCTGAGTCTGACCACAAGAACAAGGAAGAAGACTCAAGAAGAGCACCAAAGTGTGGTACTTCTTAGAAGGGAGAACAAAGTACCCATGGGAGGAAATACAGAGACAAATTCTATTTGTCTATTTCAGCCTAATGCATTTATAGGAATCAGGGCTTAGGGCTTTGTCTTTTCCAACAGTCATGCTGAGTCTATTCCTTAATATCTCTTCTCTGTAATTCTGCTTCCACAGGAGAATGTTTTTCAATTTGCTCCCTTTTGAGTATCTAAACCACTACTTATTTTATCATACTGGTATATGACATTCAAGGACAGGGTTCTTACTTAGGAAACACATGATCTCTGAGAATACCTGTCAACACTGGAGTTATTTTTGGCTTTCACAGCTGGGTCAATGAAGAAGCTATATCATCTGGTAGGTGAAGGCCAAGGATGCTATTCAATATTACACATTGCAGGCAACAGTCCACATCAATTATACACAACTAACAATTATCTTGCCCTAAATGTTACAACTGCTGAGGCTAAGAGATTACCTTAACTGGCAATCTTTGATGTTCTATGTATGTGATAATTCAGGGTTAATTCCAATGGTGAACACACCCCAAAATCACAAAACGAGACTCTTTTTCAATCTAGTATTGCATCAGGTAGCACACCAGACAGATGAAAAAAAAATCCAAGACATAGACAACCCCTCCCCCTGCCTAAATCCAAACATGGAAAGAGAGAAATTTTCTCTCTCACTTCTCTCCAGACTGCCTTGGCAGACTTGCCCAGGATTAAAGAGAGAATCTCTGCCCCTATCACTGGCAAAAGAGAAGTAATATGAGAAGCTAGCTCTCTGTGGCAGCCCTGCCACAGGCAGGAGGCAGCAGCTCTCATATTGTGGGTTTCACAAGATATCCCTTCACCTTTTAAAACTGTAACAGTGAGTGCTTTATAAATTCTCTTCTTCATTAATGGATGATGTAATAGATTATTGTAAGCTTCAATGGCATGAGATATATTTATGACTCGCTTTTTTCCCCTCTTTTGAACAGAAAATTATTTTTCTTTAGACTCTGACAGTTACCATACACATAAATATCTAGATAAGAAAAAAAAGTCTTTCTCCCTTCCTGGTTTCTATTGAACAATGTTGAACATCACAGGTCTGTTTTGCTATCTCGGTGAGCAGAATCACATTCCTAGCTACTAATAACATTAATCAAAGTCGTCTTTTGTGACATTTAAATAAATGGATTTTTCTTTATGCACACAAGGACAATATAGACAATCTGCAAGAGGGGATATTTATCACAGTGATGCGTTTCTGTTATCGCATTGCTATTATTTAGCCATTGATCCAGAGAAAGGCAACTACTGAGGGTACCAAGACATCGTGATGGTAACAGAGAGAAATAAAAAGGGGCTGAGAAAAGTCAGGGCTACTTCCTGTGTCGTCTTTAGAGATTTAGTACATGATTTATGCCTAGGATACATTCTTCACATTAATATGTTCCCATGGTAAAGCAGTTTCCCATGTAAGCAGGATACATTGTTGTAAACCATTTTAGGAAGCAAATCTCACACATCTTCAAGCTCAATATCTGAAATCAGGGTTGAATATATTTGACTGCTGTAGGAGGAAATGACTAATTTTAAATATATGTTCATATCTATTAATTTTCTCTCTTTCAGTGACTTGACATAGAACAATTTTCCATCTCATTGAGATCAAATGGCAAAGCAAAACCAATTATTTATAAAATGCTTGAAATAAATGTTACATGTAAACTCTATTCTAACTACAAGCATTGCTGAGGAGAAAGAAACAGTGAACTTTGTGGAAACTGCGTAAAATATTATCATTAGTTGCTCAAGTAACCCAAACAACTTGCTTATATTCATATAAATTGAATGGTTTTCAGTAAATGATATTTTGTATTAAAAACAACTATGCAAAGTTTTCTCATTCCCAGCTTAATCTCCAATCATTCTGGCCAAAATACCTCACAAAAGCAGCTTAAGCAAGGATTTTTTTTGGCTCATAGTTTTGGAATGAACAGTCTATCAAAGGGAAGTCAACTCAGTAGAAGCACATCCCATCTTAGCTGAGAGACCCATTATAACAGTATGAGAAACGAGCCAGACTAAAACCTTCATAGGCTCACTCTCACCTCTCTACTGGAGAAAGCCAAAGTCCCAAAGGTTCCAAAACCTCTCAAACCAGCACCACCAGCTGAGGACCAAATTCAAATGTGTGAGACGGTGGAGCACACTTCCCATTTACAAAGTTCCACCAGATAACACAAAACCCAATTTAAATAAAACAATTGCTTTCTAATTATTGTTTTCTCTTCTACCATTTTAAAAATGAAGGTCAAAATACCTAGTAGTTCCAAGTAATATCTGGTTTTATTGACTCTTTGTATTGTTCTCTTGTTTCTAATTGATTGATTTTAGCCCTGAGTTTGATTATTTCCTGCTGTCTACTCCTCCTGGATGTGTTTCTTTTGTTAGTGCATTATGTGTTCATGTGTTCATACCTGAGGAAAGCAGAGGCTGATGTCAGGCATCTTCTTCAATTGCCCTCCTCTTTATGTTTTTATTTTTATTTTTGTCTTTGTTTTTGTTTTTAGACAGTTTCTCACTGAACCTGAAATTCACTTATTTGGCTAGCCTTCTTGGCCAGCAAGGTCCAGGGATCCTTCTGTCTCTGTACCACCAGTGCTGGGATTCAAGGTATGTGCTGTCAAAGTTGACTATTTAAAATGGGGCATAAAAGGTCTGAATTCAGGTCTTCATGCTTCCGTTTACAGTTGGCCCCTGCATAGATCAGCTCAAAATCTCCTAGATGATGAATTCATTTTTTTCTTATTACTGTGTGCTGGAAGGGCCAGGGTTCTCTACCCCTGGAGCTGGTTCTAGAAGCTTCCAGATGATCTTATAGACTTTGGTGACTCATACATTCTGGAAATGATCAACACAGTATCACCTTTAAGCTAGACAAGTAGCAGTGATTCATACTTTCATTGGCAAAATGAGAACATTGGTTTGAATCAATAATATCAAATAGCTGCCATCAAGTAAAAATGCTTCCAGCCAACCTTCTGTAGTAATGCTGTCCAAATGGATATGGCTTTGATTTATTAAGGAATAGATGGATGCAGGGTAAAAGGTATCGATCTGAACCCTGGACCCCCCAGCTCCTGGTAGTGGACTATTGATTGAGCATATCATTAGTGTTGCTTCTGAACTAAGCATTTCTTAATTGCTACTGTTATTTTTCCTAGAGTGAATGAGTTATTCCGGCCTGGTTTTAAATTCCCCAAATTATGGAGCTTCATTAATTATATTTTTGTTTATTTCTAATGTTCTCTTCTTTATGATATATGGGCTAAGAGTTTAAAATATATCATCCAGCTTCTGAGCACCATTGCTTAAATTTTCTATCTACTTTCTTGTGCTTGGTTATTTTAATCTGCCATTTACTAGAAAGAAAAGGTGTTAAAAATCCTAAAATGCTGACAAGTATGCACAAGTCTATTGACAGTTATGTCAGTTTTCCTTTCTGGGGTCTAAGATGTACAGTATTTCATTTTGTATATCTTCTTGGTAGATCTGTCCCTTGGTGGTCTTCAGATATTTACTACATGAATTTATTAAACTATGTTGTGCTTTAGATACTGAATGATGGAAAGTTAGTACTATTGCCTTGAATTTAATTGGTGTTCCTCTTACCTTTAGCTGTATCATTTGCTACTCTTATAAGACAAATATTTTTTCCAATGATAATGTAATAACTGCTATATCAGGCTTCATTTCTGCTGTTTTATGGAGGCTATCCTATGTTACCAAACACTTCCCCTTTTTGCTTTTATTTTTTTTCTTTTCTCCTGGTTAATATTAATTGCCAATTTGACAGGACCTAGACAACTAGGAGAGAAACCTTTAGATTTGTCTATGAGAGATTATCTACTTCAGTGGTTCTAGACATGTGGGTCATGAATGACCCTTTTATGGAGGTTGCATATTAGATATCCATCCTGCTTATCTGAAATTTATATTATGATTCATAATAGTAGCAAAATGACCATTATGAAATAGCAAAGAAAATAATTTCATGATTGGGGGGGTGTCACCACAACATGTGGAAATGTATTAAAGGTACAAAGCATTAGGAAGGCTGAGAAACACTTTTCTAGATTATATTAATTGAGATCCACCCCAAATGTGAGTGACACCATTCTACAGGCTGATGTGGTAAATTGAATAAAAAGAAGAAAGTGAGCTGAACTCCAGCATTCATCTCTATCTGATTTCTGACTTCAGAAGCAATATATCCAGCTGCCTCAGGATCCTGATGCCTTCTTCAACTATGATAGAAAAACACTTATATTGTTTTTTTAAGTATTTTGTCACATCAACCAGAAAAGTGACTAACAAATTTTTAAATGTTATTTACTTATTTTTTAAACATTTATTTATTTTATGTATGTGAGTACAGTGTTGCACTCTTCAGACACACCAGAAGAGGGTATCAGATTCTATTACAGATGGTTATGAGCCACCATGTGGTTGCTGGGAATTGAACTCGGGACTTCTAGAAGAGCAGCCAACGCTCTTAACTGCTGAGCCATCTCTGCAGCCCCTTAAAGTTTATTTTTAGTTTCCTTTTATATTGCCTCAGATTTGGCTATTCATCATATGTCTATAATTATGCTTGATACTTTAGTCTTTATATATACTGAATATTAATTTATCTAATAAAATCTGAAGTCATTTTATAATTGTATTTCTCCTCAAAATACGACATTTATATCTTTTTTTCTTCTTGGCAAGGTTTTAAATTTTAATGTAAAAATGCTATTTTTCATCTTAGCATTTGGCTAAATTAAGTGGCATTATTTCATCAGCTTGTGTTTAATTTTTTTTCTGACTGACAAGACTCCCAGTATAAGCAAGGCCTTCCTCCTATTTTCTATCTTATATCCTTGATGAAGATTATATTTGAATATCCCTTTGAGTATCACTCCTATGGTATATGTGGATTATCTGTGCCTGGGAAAAAAAAGTGTCTTTACTTTATGCCTGAATATTAAGGTAGCAGTTGCTTTGCCTCCCACCTACATCTTCTAGATATGAAGCCAGCTATCTTTTTGAGCCCGTTGTAGTTAATTCTTATTTCTCTGTGCTATCTTAAGAATGTCTCCATAATCTTAGCACTGCGTGGTCAGTTACGATGGAATGGGTTTATGCTTATACTCATTTTCACATCACAGTGTGCACTATTCTAGCGAAGGCTTCAGTTCTGACCAATATGCAATGCTATTCCATTCTGAATGAAATGCATTACCTGCTGTGTCTTCAAATTCTGTCTCTATAGCAGCTTAGGCAGACCTCCTGATCTCAAGACTTCTCTTTCATCTTTCTGTATAAATCAGACTTTTTATCTGTTCCATCTGTTCTAATTTTGTACCCAAATTTCTTGAAGACCATTCCAAGGCACACTTTGTTATAAAAGGCCTTTCTATATCACAATGACGTCATTGTTTATATAAACACAAACCACCACAAGATTTGGAGTTAAATATGACATGATGGATGGCAGAGTGGCACAGAGGCAATGGAGTGATGGTGGAGAAGAATGAAGGATGTCTATAACATGATAGAGCCTTAGGGGAAGGGGCTAGTACTCTCAATGAAATAAAGTTGAAAAGCTATTTTTCTGAGAACTTGACACTGAGGGATGTTTGTGGCACAGGCAAAACTGGGCATTTCATATGATGCAGAGCAAGGAACAACAAATAAAAAAGTACTGGTGAGCAAATGACAACTAAGAATAAAGAATATTAACATAAATACTATAGATAGTCCCTCTGTCTAGGACAGCAGTAAGAATAATTGATGCACAGTGGGAGGAGTGGTCCTTGGTCAGGTGAAGGCTCAATAGATGCCCCAACAAAGGGAAACTGAGAGGGGGAGGTGGGAGTGTGTCAGGTAAAGGGCATATACATGGAGGCAGAGGGTGGGAGGAGGGGTTGGGGGTCTTTGGGGAGGGGGAAAATCTGAAAAGTTTGTACCATTGGCAATGTAAATGAAGACAATATTCAATATAAAAAGAATAATTGATGCAGATAAATTTTTCATTGAAGATTGGTAAATAGAAGACAAATAAAGAAAGCATAAGTTCCCACATCAAAAAATTAAATATATCATAGTATTGGTAAAATTAAGGAGGAAGGGCTATATCGAGGTATATAAATTACAAGAATAAGAAGTATCAGTCAAGCCATGCAGTGGTGGCACATGCCTTTAATTCCAGTACTTGGGAGGCAGAGGCAGGCAGATTTCTGAGTTCAAGGCCAGCCTGGTCTACAGAGTGAGTTCCAGGACAGCCAGGGCTACACAGAGAAACCCTGTCTTGGGAAAAAAAAAAAAGGAAAGTACTACCTTGCCTGGGCCAAAGCTTAAAAAAAAAAAGAAATATCAGTCAAGCATAGTAACTCACACATGTAACATACACATATAATCTTACTTAGGAGATAGAAGCTAGAGAATAAAGAAGTCAAGTTTATCCTCTGCTGCATAGTGAGTTTTGAGGCCATCTTGGGCTACGATAGACTCTGCCTAAAAATAAATAAATAAAGCCATAATAAGCAGATATTAAATGTTTTTTATTAATATCTAAGCAAATTGAAATGTTGTACTAGGAAATAAGTAGTGTTCTCATTGCAGCTATTTCTACTAAAATATTTAATTTTTAAGGACAAGGACAAGGGATAAACACTGAAATTTGGAGAAAAAATGATACTTTAAACCCTGACTTTGTAATCAAGGCTTTATTCAAATATAAAAGCAAAAGAAATTTGTTCTCTTGTATGCCTGCCCTCAAATAATACCCAGAAGCCTTTTTAGAGATAATTCTGGAAGATGGACTCTAATCAATGAAAATTACCTGAACTAGCAAAAATAAAACACTCAGTGATTTATGAGTCCTTGTCTACTTTAAACATGTATTCATAAAGAAAATCACAGACTAGAATTTTTCTTAAAACATTGGACAAATAAAATAAGGGAAATAGAAAAGTAATGCTAAAATATTTTTACAAATTGGATAAAAGCACTGGAGAAAGCTGCATATTAGAGAAATATTAGCATGAATCACCTTAGAGTCCTTGAAAGCCATTATCATTTTTATGTGTATTCATTTCTAAGGTAGATTCTGCTGTTTGCCATGATTTTATTTACTGTGTGCTGGTATGGTTACATCATGGGCCTCAAATGCTCACCTAAGTACCCCCACATCCTCCTTGATCCCAAGAGCCTACAAACTTTTTCTCTGCTAGATAATCATCAAAATGAATGTCCTTCCTTCTCTGTGTAGTTACACAATTCACTTTTCTTGTTACTATCATTGTGTTCTCTGTGCCACACCTAGATGTCTAAGTAGAAGTTTAATATACTCCAACATGTTCTAAATAAGTAAAAAGACAGATAAAGCAGGAAATGTCAGATGATCTGATATCAGTGGATAGATTTGTGCTGAATTGTTTTTAAACATAGAAACAAATGTGACCATATTCCAAAGAAAGAGTAGACAGGGACAGCAGAAAATGTGAAAGTTAGAGAAAGCCATTCTGCCCAGAATGAGAGGAAGCAAGACCATAGCATGGGATCCAGCACTGATCAGTCAGGGTTAGTCCTTCAGGTAATTCAGAGAATGAGTAGGTAGATGGAGTTATTCTATTAGAATGTATCAAGAGTGTTATAACAGGAAGCTGCACATTTGAATATGATTGCATGTGTTCACTTAGAACTCAGTGGGTGGTCTGCTTCATATTATGTGGTAATATGGTATTATATGGTAAGGAAAGATATTAGAAAAAGAGAGGTTTGAAAGATAATGGGGGAAGAATGATCATGGAAAAGAGTCTGGAACTATTCAGAACTCTGAAAAGTAAACCTAAATATTCTGAAATGGGATTTCAGAATCCTACATTTCACAGATACAGGCTTGTATTAAATGGAGGATATTAATACTGAAATACAGTAAGGTTTCGTATGTCCCATTTCCAGATATAACATCAATAGGTGACATAATATACTTTTTAAATTGTGAATGTGTTGAGCATATATAAATGATTTTTGTGTAACATTCCCTAAATGCTATAGTGCAGCAACTATTTTGATATAGCAGGTTGTGTTAGGATTTCTAAGTCACCTAGACATGAGCTAACATATATAGGAACAGTTTGTAGGCTGTAAATATGACATAAATTTATGAAAAGAGCATAAGCATCTGTGCAACATGAGTATTCACAGTGTGAGGGAAGTCCTGGAACAAAATCACCAAGGATATCAAGGGATGAGTGTGTTCCTAAGTAGACTTATGGGAGAACAAATGTAAAAGAAATATCTCAGGCAATGGCATATGGACTCTTAACCAGAAGAAAGATGGTGATGTAGAAGTCAATAGTGATATTTTTTTAAAAAAAAAAAAAAAGGAGACCATGTCCCTAAACATCACTGACTATCCCTTCTCAGTAAATGGCAGCAACAGTCAGCCTGTCCTGCTCTCCTCTGATGACTATGTTAGTTCTCCAGAGACATTCCACCAACCACCACAAAGTGGATACCCACAAATAGGGGCATGTTTTTGGTTTTATTTTGTGTTTTGTGGAGGAAGAATCTCTGTCAAGCATCTCATTTAGACTCTAGGAGTTGACAAAAGCCCTTGCCACATCAACATCATACCTCCCTTTCCTTTGTATAGCTCTGTGTCTAATCTCAGAAAGACTTCAGGAATATTGACTTAAGTCTGTTTTACTACACTATGAATTTATTATAATTTAGTTAATTATCCAAAAGAATCACACTTTGGGATTCTAGAAGGGAGAGAATTCTTGATTATTCCCTCCCCCCATACTACCCAGATCTAGAAACTGTGTTTACATAAATTATACTCAGTGTCGATCAAATCTCTTCACCATGAGCATAACTAAAGCACACTATAATCTTCATTTGTGTGTGCTGGATTCTATCCACAGTCTTAAGGTCATGCTTTCACTATGAGTACCTGAAAATGCAAACTAAATGCTATTCCTGCCCAAATGTACTATCCCATTTTCTGTTACATTAATAAAATACTCAAGGCTGGAGACTTCATAGGTAAAAAGGTTTATAATGCACAGTGTAGATGCCCCCTTGGCAGTATCAAAACATGAACAAAACACTACAGTGGTGTGCAAAGGAGAGTCAAACAGTAAGATGGGAAGACAGAGATGGAGAAGGGAACAGCCTTACTCTCAACTAGTTTCACAGAAATTCTAGCCCCTTAAGGGGCATAAAGTTGCAATGAGATTACACAGGCTATAGAAAACAGAAACCGAAAATGTAAAGCTAGGTAAGTTTGGGTATAGGAAGATAACTCATTCAGGGAATTTCCTGTGGGTCAACAGAGAAAAATAATACAAGAAGTTGAAGAAAAGAAAGATAAAGTACCAGATGCTGGTGGTGTAAGCCACAGATCAACCAATATTCAAGAAAGTGTAACACTTTTGCTCTTCCCACTCCTCTCCCCCTACCTGCACCCTGTAACCTTTGCAATTAAATTGAGAACATGTTAGAATTTGTCCTCTATAAGTTTATTCTATAGGTTGCTGCTTAAAATTCATTGTTACCATTGCCTTTCACATAGAAATCTATATTTTTATGGGCTGACTAGAATTCCCACCTATCTCACAAATGTACAAATCAGCTGTCTGGAGAAGTCTTAGTCCATCATTAGTCTCCACTAAATATTTGCTGAACAGTTAAGTATTCCAGCTTCTCTTCATTCTGCATAGTCTTTCCTGGGTACCTATTACCTAAGGGTAAATTGTACCTTTGAGACTTGATACCTCTGTTTTACGATAAACATGTGATTCACAAAAAATCTTTTTGTAAGCCTATGTGCATATGTACACACATATATAATACATGTGAAGATGTGTATGATGTGTGTACATGTGTATATAAGTGTGTAAAGATACAAAGTACTTTGTTGCACAAAAAGCAACAATAAGACTGCTTTGTCCCACTAAGTGGGAGGGACTGCATGCAGCCTTCCTTATGATTCTGAGCAAGCTCATGAAGGCCTAATTTAAATTCTGGCTTTTCTCTTCTATATTCCTGCAATTGTGGCAAAAGGTCAGCTTCTTTTTAAAGCCTAAGTGTTGAGATAATGATGCAGACAGTAATGTGTTTTCCCTGAAATCATGAGTATCTATGTGCAATCACTGCACCCACATAAAATGTTGGACCCCACAGATGAGTATGCTAATGGGCAGATCCTGGAGGCTCATTAAGCAGCCAGTCCCCACAAAAATAGTGAGTTCCGGGTTCAATTAGAGACCCTATCTTAAGAAATAAGGACAGTTAACAAGAAAACCATCTGATATTAACCACTATCTTCCATATCCTAGTGCATAGATAATTGAATCTTATTTGATTCTGGATTGAATTATGAATTTTACCTATGTTGGGATAAAGCATGCTTCCTCCTATTAAGAATTTAAATGAATGATTAGAGGAAAAGCAAATCTAAGAGTTTCCAGGGGAACTTTCCTCAGCCACACCCAAATTGAGGGAATCAGTAGGTTTTAGGGAAGGGTTGGCAATCTGAGGGACACTCAGAAAGGCTTGATGTGATTAGTGTTATCCCCACTGCTCAGCCTCCCTCACCATTCTCTGTGAGATCCAGGCCCTCCAGGCTGCAGTATCCTGCTCAAGCAGGGGCTGCATCTCCAGGTCATTAGACAATAACCAGAATGAGCTGCCCAGCTCCTTCTGGTCTGCACACACTAATAACAAACATCTATTTAAACAAGCTTCAGGGAGGAAGGCTGTAATAAGAAGCAGGCCTTGTGGAACCAGTCCCCAAAAAAGATGTGCAAGATAAGGAACAGAGACAGCAGAAATCAATTCTAGATAGACAAGCATGTCACTGTTATTTAATTTTAAGACAGGTTGTAAGAGAGGCACAAAAGGATTGTGTTAGAAACATTTGAATGTCCCAATGAACAGTTTCTCAAAATAATCTTAATCGATAGTTTTCTGTACTAACCTCTCAGTGATTTGTCACAAGTCACATATGTAAATTTATATTGAAATCAATACAATTCCTGAGGAGTGACAGTGGGGGTAAGAGATAAACTTTCCATACCTTCTTGTAAATTTTTTTAGAGAGAGAAACAACAACAACAACAACAACAACAAAAATGTTTTTGAAGAAGGGAAAACAAGTTCCGGATAAGAAAAGACTGAAAGATTTAATGCATCATTAATTAGCATTTTTGACACTGTAGCTTGCTGCTTCCTCAAGGTAAGAACTACAGGATTTGGCTTCCAAGGAAGAGGGGGTGGTATGCTTATAGCACCAGCACTTGGGGGGCTTAAGCCTTTTGTGTTTCGAAGTAGGGAGCCAGGCTTGCATAGAAAGACCTCCTTTCAAAAGAAAGAGACAAGTGAAAGAGGAAGGGAGGGAGAGACAGAAGGAGGGAGGGAGGGAGGAAAGGAAAAAGAAAGGGATAGAAGGAGGGAGGAAGGGAGGAAGTGAAGAAGGAAGGAAGGGAATTGTGAAAACATGTGCTGTAGCAAGTATAATTTTGCTTCCCATCTTAACTAAACTCAGGAAAGCAGAACCCAGGGCTCTAGAGAGAGATACACAGAATTTTTCCCTCTTTCCCCATGCATGTCATTAGCAAATCCAACCTTTACAATTACCTCATAGCCTTGAAGTAATTTGCACAGATGCTCATGAGTATGAAATATTAAGATGTAATACAAAAAAGAGTATTTTGTAAGCTAAATGAATATTTGCAAGTTCTGATCCAAGGATGGGTGTATGCTGGCATGGCCTTCAAGGAGAAACGCATTCTGTGTTCATTATGATAGATAAGAGCTTGATTTGACAAAGCCAGAGAGAAGAGGGTGACAATCTCTGTCTAGACACTTGAGAAAATATATTTGAACAATAAGAATGAAATGTCTTAACTTGGGCTGGGGTGTACTTCAGTGATTATGTGTTTGTACACCATGCACCAAGCCCTAGGCTAGTGTCCAGCCTCACAATAAAAATAAAGATGGAGAGCCTGTAACCTGAAGAACAGAAAGTGCATTTTAGTATCTCTTCTCCAGCATAAAAAATGAACTGCCTTGTTTAAGAAGCACTGAGGATCCTCTACACATTAGCCAGCTTTACATCAAGCTTTACATCACTGTATCAAAACACCTGAGGCAATTAATGTACAAAAAATGGTTTGTTACTTAGGCATATGATCTTACATCTTAGAGTTCATGATCAAATGACCTCACTGCTTTGTGTACATCAGGTGCCACATAGAGTGGCATGGAAGAATAAAACCACTCACTTCATAACCAACAAGTAAAAGACAAAAGGGGTCAGAGTCCCACAACCCTCTTCATTAGTATTCACCCAATAACCTAACTTTCCTACACCATGTCCCACCTCTTAAAGCCCCACTGTGTTCCCAACAGCACTATTCTAGGAACAAAGGATTTATTAATGGGAATTTGGAAAGTATCCTAAATTCATCCCATAGCACTTATACTCTTGTTACACTAACTGGGAGAATATTCAGGATCCATAATGGTATGAGATTTAACCACAAACCCATGGGAAACTCTCCAAAGAGCAGGTTCTCACCTTCTCTCTCTTCTCTTCTCTTCTCTTCTCTTCTCTTCTCTTCTCTTCTCTTCTCTTCTCTTCTCTTCTCTTCTCTTCTCTTCTCTTCTCTTCTCTCTCTCATTCTTATTCTCTTTGTGTGTATGCACACACAATTGTGCATATGTGTTTTGGTATGCACATATGTGTGCATTCATGTGCATATGTACACATGTGTGCAGACAACAAGGAATGGTGCCAGATCAATTACTGTCCATCTTATTTTCTTTTTCTTTTTATTTTATTTTATTTTTTTTAATTTATTGATACATTTATTTACATTTCAAATGATTTCCCCTTTTCTAGCCTCCCACTCCCCGAAAGTCCCGTAAGCCCCCTCCTTTTCCCCTGTCCTCCCACCCAACCCTTCCAACTTCCCTGTTCTGATTTTGTTCAATACTGCTTCACTGAGACTTTCCAGAACCAGGGGCCACTCCTCCTTTCTTCTTGTACCTCATTTGATGTGTGGATTATGTTTTGGGTATTCCAGTTTTCTAGGTTAATATTCACTTATTAGTGAGTGCATACCATGATTGATCTTTTGAGACTGGGTTACCACACTTAGTATGATGTTGGAGCTGGAGACCATCTTATTTTCTTAAGAGTGTTTCTTGGTGAGCTTGAAACTTACTGATGTTGCTAAACAAGCTGACCGGCAATGTCCAGAGATCCTCTTGTTTACACCATTCTAGTACTGATATTACAGGCACATGTGCTGAAGTTGACAGTTTTATATGAGCATTGGGGACCTCATGTTCTCATGCTTAGATGCAAGCTGTTTACCAACTGAGTCACCTTGCCCTCCTGAAAGATTCCAATTTCACATCCTGATGTCTGTGAATCCTCTGGTTATGTGACCCACATCTGTGCCTTTCCCTGAGGCTTAACACATGACTTCTATCTGAAGGATAAGCCTTTCTGCGCTCATCTAAAGGCCACCAATCCAGAGAATTCTGACCTCGTTTATTTATTTTGTGATTATCTGGAAACTGTAAGAAACAGCAAACATGATGTTTTTTTTTTTTCTTTTTTCTTTTTTATCAAATACTATAAACCTTGTGTTTAGGATAAGGAATTCAAATCTTTTATTTCCCCCACTTTGTAAGACTTTTATGCAAATGTCTTATCCCTGACCCTCATCAGTAAATCCTTTGTTTACAAAAAGGCCCACTGCCTTATTCCAGGAATTTATCTATACGTCATAAGCTATACACCAATTCCTTTCAGATAAGCCAAATGAATTAAAACTGTGAAATCAGACCCCAGCCAGTGAGAAAAAGATGCAGTTACCACTTGAGTTAAACAAAAAGAAAAGAAAGGAAAAAACTAAACTAACATTGTTATCATTGATGTGACTCCCCATCCAGCTACGTAGGACTAGCTCTACAGTTGATGAAAGAAAGAAAGAAAGAAAGAAAGAAAGAAAGAAAGAAAGAAAGAAAGAAAGAAAGAAAGAAAGAAAGAAAGAAAGAAAGAAAGAAAGAAAGAAAGAAAGAAACCAAATCCACTTCAGTCTCTGTTCATTCTTCTGAGAATCCCCTCTTGATCAAGTTCAAACTTTGCTTTGCCCAGATA
Organism: Apodemus sylvaticus; assembly: GCF_947179515.1. Taxonomy (NCBI): domain Eukaryota; kingdom Metazoa; phylum Chordata; class Mammalia; order Rodentia; family Muridae; genus Apodemus; species Apodemus sylvaticus. The sequence goes on from NC_067495.1 coordinate 37,485,204, forward strand.
CTTCAGTTGGCATGGTGGTCTTTTTCTTTGTGGTCCCAAACTTATTTCTAACAAAGCCCAAAACAAAATAATAGCAACAAACTAAAATGAAATTCATGATCTTATTTGTGTTCCTCCATAAATATTAGCTATAGTGCTTAGTTTAAGATGCTTGTGAAGGCTGAATTATGCTAACACAGTTAATTTTCTGAGACTCCATGTCTTTATCAGCAGGAGAAAGGCAAGTCCAAGCCTGTTAAGTGTTGTGTTAAAATCTCCAGGGATTGAGTTTTACAGCCATGGATATTGAATATGATCCACTGCTGTTCTCCCATTATTACCAATATTACCTAATTCACTGTCAATGTGCTGTTCACATGAGTCATGTTGGCCTTGTATAATTAAATATAGGTAGAAAATCTACCACAGGGGTTTTCAGTCAGTGTCTGAAAGAAATCCAAGATTCCCACCAGGCTGGGAAGTTGCATAACACAATCATACATGAGCAATCTAGTTTTGTTAAAGGCCCTTCATTACATCATAGTTCACATTCCAGGTGTCCTGCTGTGGTGCCACTCATATCCTTTAATCAGTTCCCTAAAGGTTTGTGTTTTTGGAAGGTTTTTTTTGAACCTGAATTTGCACTTTGAATGTCATCTCAGAGAAGAAATCTAGATGTTGTTTCTGTGCCTAAAACTCACTTTTTAGAGTTGACTCCTCCTCTATCTCCTGGTTCCAAAGCCTCCCCCTCCAAGTAGGCTTCTCATATACTACAAATACCTGGACTCTTTCCTAGTCCTACTAAAGTCAGTGTCACCTTTTCATTTAGCTATGTATTTATCATTTGCATCCAAGTCCTAATTATGCATGTCTATTACATTGCACAGAATGGCTTTTCTTTGTGATTCTAAGTTTATCCAAACTCTTTAGCCTCAAGCAGTGGAGAATTACAATACCATTGCATTCTGATTATGATCCTGTCCTTCAAAAGCAGGTTGTCTCTAAGAAATACATCTTGATATCCTTTTTGGCAAGACTGGAAGTCATGTATGACCCAAAATAGATCTTCCTCTTCCACCATGACAAATTGGAAATTCCAAGATAAGTGATTTATAGTCCAGTAAGCATTATTAACCTCTGAAACACTGATAGTCTTTTTACATGTATGACCTTCTGTTTGCACATTGTATTTATCATACTTTTTAAAAGACAGGGTCTCACAGAGTCCAGGCTGGCCTCAAATTCTTTAGGTAGCTGAGGTTGACCTTGAACTTCTCATCCTCCTGCATTTACTGCCCAAGAGAATAAAGAAAACTGAAATTAAAAAGGAGGATATGACCACTCCTCGAGTAAGAAGATTTTATTGTAGATATAAGGGGAAAGCAGGCAGAGAGAAGAGGCCTGGCTCAACATGGCCTACAGACTAAAAAGGACCATGAGAAGAGGGAGGAGGAAGGAGAATAGGAGAGGAGCAACAGACAAAGAACACCCCTCCCTCCAACCCCCAAAGGCTAAAGTTAATTTTCAAACCCAGAGACAAATAGCTAAGGTATCTACTTAAATTATGAAAGTGGACCTAACCATCAGGGTCTCCCAGGATCCCTCAGTTACAGGGTAAGGCTGGCATACCTGCTCCCTACCCTAAACTCTCCATCTGCTCTTTTCTATATAATCCAAGCAGTTTGGATACCCTTAACAGCCAAGAGACTGAATTATATAGAGGTGTGGCTCAGGGAAGGGAAACAGAAGCCCAGGCCCTGGAGGTGAGAGGTTTAGGGTAGAGATAGGATGAGAAGTGTTGGGAGGAACCAAGAATGCTGAGTGCCAAGGAGGGAGCTGGACAGTTTGTACTGTGAAATGCTAATAGGCACCTCAGGCAGCCATCTGTCTAGGGTTTCTGAAACCTAACACCAACTAATGAGATTTCAGGTGTATTCCACAACACCTTGTTTATGAAGTGCTAGAAATAGAACCCAGGACATTGTGCATGCTAAACAAGCCCTCTGCTTACTAGCCACAGCCACAGGCCCATTATATTTATATGTGTGTGTGTGTGTCTGTGTCTGTGTGTCTGTGTGTCCATGTGTCTGTGTCTGTGTGTCTGTGTTTGTACACACACGCATGCACACTAGGACTAAAGGAGATAAAGAATAAAAAAAGTCTAAGTGCTTACTGATGAAGACAAAACAAAAGTAAAAAGTAAATAGTTTAGAATAGAAAAAACTAAACTAACATTGTTATCATTGATGTGACTCCCCATCCAGCTACGTAGGACTAGCTCTACAGTTGACAATGATGATTTTAGAAGTTTCCTTGTTGAGGTAGTCAGTTTCTCTAATGGTCCAAACATTGTCTTCATGTTTCTTGAACAGTGTTTTCATGAGCATCACAGATGATATCACCTACTTAGAGAATGACTCCTTTGTAAAGCTGAGTATTTTTACCTTCTAAATTGATCTGGACCAGCAGGTCATTCTCCAGTGAAAGAGTCCTAAGTGAAAGAGCCAGGGGATGAAAAGATGGGAAATCTGGAGTTATTAGGTTTTGCATAAACTGGCATTTTATGCCAAGCAAGCTTATTAAGATGTGCAGTATCTTCTATATTTCCAGCGTACAGTGGGAAATTGGACAGTGTCAGTGAAAAGCCACCATACAATGAGATACAGTCGGTGGGAAGCTAATCAATATTACACAAAGAGGACACCACATATCTCAAGGAGTTCAGAGAGCAGCACATAGTGGCCCTGGGACTGAAAACCATACCCCTTTAGAATGGAAAGAGTTAAGTTCTCAAGAGTCAAGGCTGAAGCTCTCCCCAAAACCCTGGCTCCAAGCCAATCCTGGCTAGGTCAAGCATATTTTTGGTTTTAGAGAAGGAACTATGCTCCTTCTTTATGTATCAGGGCCTCAGGGAAAGCTTTGGATCAGACCAACTCTGAACGCTAAACATCTGTATTTATACCCACAGAAAAAGCCTTGATCACAGGAGCCTCTATGAGCTGTGAATGGAGTGAGTGTAGAGAGCCATGGCTGCACAAGAAGCTGAGACAAAAAGGGATAGGAGAGGCCTCAGGCTTATGTAACTTTTTTATAGCCCCGTAAGACTGAGGAAATGTTGAGAAGGAGGGAGCAAAAAGAACATAAGGGCCAGAGGTTGCAAAAGACTGAGAAATGCCATCTTCTAACTACAATATTGCATGGAAATCATGAATTCATAGCAGCTGTACCTATTGACACAATGCACTCTGCCCAATAGTCTCACTACGCCTGACTGTCGAACTCTGAGTAACCAAGAGATTCTTGAGAAGGAGCAAACATATCCAGTTGCATACCCAATGAGGATCATACCAACCTGTAATAACTAGTTCCAAACCCAAGGTCACACAGAGAGCCCAAGTTAATCTCAATGGGACATAATACAGAAAAAAAGTAATGAAAAGGGAAAGAGATTTATAAGGAGGAGGAAGGACTGTTAGGGGTAGGCTGGAAATAACGAGAAGGTTGAGGGAGCACAGTCAATGAGTTATATACATGTATGAAATTGTCAAGGACCAAAGTGTATTAAAAAGTCTCATATTTTTGCATCTTGTTTTTGAAAGTGAGATTTCCATTAGCCCATGGAAAACAACTACTGATTTCAATTTTTACATTTGTTCTTCTTTCCTGCTGATTTTGTTTTCACGGTCTATATAACCAGGCTGACAGTGTGTGTATTCCTAACTCTCCCCTGGCTCGCAGTGATCACAGGAAGATGAAACACCTACAGGTGTGCCACAGGAGAAATAAATTTGACAACTGAAATTAACCCTGTGCTACAGTGCTCAAAGAGAGTAGTGAGCTTGCTCATAAGGGCAACATAGCTGACACATAAAGGCCCCAGTGTGATCTGGGAAAAAGAAACAATCATCGGTGGGCTTTGGCCAAGTGAGTTTCATCACTTCTGCCATTGCAAGGTTTACTAGGCTGAGCAGGTACAAACAGCATATTTTAATTTTTTCTGCCTTGTGTGTTTCCATTCATTAAAGACAGCAATTAGTGGCAGTCAGGAAAAATAGAAGCTTCTCAGACTTCAAGGACTCTCTTCACTTCTAGACAACTGGGGCAAAAGAAAATGATTGAACACAATGTTCTTTGCTACATGCACTGCAGAAGCCTGGAACTTCGCCACACGGAGCTAGCTGGCCAATATCCTCTACGAATCAGATTGTCTCTGCTTCCTGTTGGGGTAAATCACCATGTTTCACTTTCATAAATTCTGGGATTGGAGCTGAGGTCATCATGCTCTCAAAGCAAGCTATCTGCTTATCCCCAAGGCTCTACCTCCTAATACCTGGGGAATCACCTGGGGAATTAAATTAGAGCATATACATTTTAGAAGAACACAAACATTCAAACATTAGCACCAGTAACATCTTTTTCACTGGTATTTAATGTAATCGATGGAGACCACTGACTACCTCCCCCATTGCTAAGCACAAAGAATGACTCACCGAGTTCTACTCCTGCAAAAATTATAATGTTCCAACTTTTCCCCAGCCACTACATTCTGATTCAAATCCAAAGTACAACTTCATGTAACAGATTAGCATCTGGAATCTTGTGAGTGTTACAGTTCTCTAGGAATCCCTACCTTGCATCATCATCATCATCATCATCATCATCATCATCATCATCATCTCTATATGCTGTCTTACATGGTGTCTAGCCATTCCAGTATTTGTCTATCTATCCCCCAGCACTTTATTTCCATCTTTGTGTTCTCTGAAAAAACTACATTTTAATATGTTTTTGAATGCCTTTATCAGAAAGTCATTCTATGTTATCTCCCTGGAATTAGAACACATTTCTTCAGCCCTTCTTCTTCAATGAATTCCTGATGGCATCTTCCTATCCCATCATTTCCTATGAGGGAAATACCACCATTGTTCACTCATTAAATACTCCTCTACATCAATGTATCAAAAGGCACATAAATTTGATAGGATATATTCTTTGGGGGAGAGCGACAGGACCACTTCAAATGTCACTATTCAGGAGCCATCTACCTTGTATTTTGAGGAAGGACCTGGAGCTAGGCTGGCCGATGAAGAAGCCACAGTAATCCACCAGTCTTTGCTTCCTCAGACCTAAGATGACAAACATGTACATTCATTAACAATTTTTTTAATTAATATAATTACAATAATTCTCCCTTCCCTTTTCTGCCTTGAAAACCTTCATATGCCCCTCACCCCTCCTTCAAATTCATGGTCTCCAACAATTTCACTAATTGTTATTGCATGCATATATGTATATAATAAGCATATGTATGTTTATACCTAAATATAATGTGCTCAATCCAAGTTACTTGTATGTAAAATTGCAGGACTGACCAGTTGGTGTGTTCTTTCATGAAAAAGACCACCTCCTCTGATCTCAGCTTTTCTCAGTTTCTTTGCGTGGAATTGAACACTTGTGGGCTTTCTCTGGGGCTGAACTCAAGTCCTGAAACTTGTGAAGCAAGTACTTTCCTCCATCTGTTTGCGGGCCTCATCATCCCTGTCAGATACAGGAGGGCAGTCCTTCACATTCCTTCATTTAATCATGAAAAATATCCCCTCTAATTGATATCCATGACTTATAGCACTGATAAAACAGCATGAAGGGATACTGGGCCAACTTCCCACTATAGAGAGGGACTATAGTTACTCACCTTGAAAAATTTTACTGGGGTCTGTACCACAATGAGCCTTCTCATGAGCTGTTCCTATGAGTTATGAAGCAAAATAGCAATGCTAACACAGACTCATTCTGTGAGACATGGGTTTGCTTTTGTTCTGTTTACTTTTTTTTTTGACAAAATGGGATGACTAAAAACAGGCAACATCAGGAGATAGGAGGTTGGAGGGACCCTCCAGAATGTACCAGAGACCTAGTAGGTAATAGATTCTCAGGACTCAAAGGACAGGACCTTAGATGAAATGACCAACAGTAGGGAGAGGGAACATATAGAGCCCACCTCTAGCAGGAGGACAGGGAATCAAATGAGTGAGAGGGGGTCCATCGCACAGTCACAACTCTGACCCATAATTGTGTCTCTCTGAAAGAATTACAGGGATAGAAATGGAGAGGAGCCTGGGGAAAAGAAGTTCCAGAGACAGACCCACAGTGGAGTCCAGCTCAAGGGGAGGCCCCAAGTCCTGACACTATTACTGAGGCTATGGAGTGCTCACAAAATGGAACTGAGCATGACCTCACTACAGAAGACCCAACAAGCAGCTGAAGAGTCAGATGCAGATATTTGTACCCAACCAATGGACAGAAGCTGGGGACCCCTGTTGTTGGATTAGGGAAGGCTGAAAGAAGCTGAAGAAAAGGGTGACTCTGTAGGAGGACCAGCAGTCTCAATTAATCTGGAACCCCGAGATCTCTCAAACACTGGACCACCAAACAGGCAGCATAAAACAGCTGATATGAGGCCCCCAACACACATACAGTAGAGGACTGCTGGGTTAGTGATCATTCAGAAATGATGCAAGAGACTGGAGGCCACAGGGAGTTTAGAGGTCAGGTGAGGTAGGGGGTGGTGACATCCACATGGAGACAGGAGGGTTGGGAGGAGGTATGGGATGTGGAATAGTCAGAGGGTGGACAGGAGGGTGTGGGGGAGTGTAAAACATAAACTAATTAATAATTAAAAAACACCAGAGGGGAGAAATGATATAATAATATAATTGTATCATTTTTCCCTTCTCTCTTCCCTTTCTTCCCTCCAAACCCTCAAATACATCTTTCCTGGCTTTCTTTGAAATTCATAACCTCTTCTTTCATTAATTGTTATTATTTAGACACATACACAATTCCAAAATAAAACCTACTCAGTCTATATAATGTTATTTGTATGCATGTTTTCATAGCTGAACATTTGGTATTGGATAACCAATTGGTGTGCTCCTCCCTGGGGAATATCATTTCTCCCACTCTCAACATTCCTTATTTGCTTATAGATTTTTGTGTAGGGTTGAGGTTTTGTAGGCTTTTCCTCACCCATTTTGGCATGTCTATTGGTATTATCCTTGCTCAGTTCATATTTGGACAATCATGTTAGTTCACCTTTCTGGATGTAGCTCCTGACATGACGAGGAGACACAAACTCATTGTAAAGTCCCTGATTTTATCACCTTTCTGTCCCTTATATTACAATGTTCTCTTAGCTGTGGAAATATTTTGCAGTTCTATCTTTCAGAACTGGGCTCCACAACTCTGTATTTTGACTGACAATGTGTTTTACTGCTAAGTGGCTAAAACTACATTTATCTGTAGGTTTAATAATAAATATTTAGATTGTTGCTAGGGATTATGCTAGCTTGCTAAACTGATGGTTATATATTTCCTCCAAACTCCATGACTAGCACTGAGTAGTTAGTTTTCCAGTATCAAACATGTTTTTCATCTTCTTGAGTGGATCTTCAATACAATTGGCTGTTGGTTACTGCCAAGGTGTTCATACCACTTCTGCACCATTGGGGTCCTCATGCCATGCTGATTGTTGATATAGTTAATAGGGATCTTAGCTAAGGACAACTACTAGTTGCCTTCATTCTTTGAACGTGTTCAGGGTGTTTTCTGATAGCATGAAAACTAGTCCTCAAGATGGAGGCATTCAGGTCAGTTCTAGATCAGAGATCTATGGTTCCTGTTTCTGAAATGCACGGTGTCTTCAGTAATAGGAACTTACCTTCCACCTTCCTCCTTTGGGGAAGAGCAACAGCAGTGGCCTATGTGTTTTGGGAGTCTCTTGGAAAGCCCTAGCCAACAACTAAAAAGAAGTCATCTCATGTCTGGTATTAGTGGTTTTGTTAGGTGGTCTTTGGATCTTGGAGGGAACGTTGTCAGCTCAGATGAGAGATGTTCATCAAAACTATATATGTATATTTGTACAGAATTATGTTATAGGGGTTTTAGATAAATAGTTAATAATATAAATTTTATAGCTTCTGCGGGTATTTTTATTGGATTGTTTTATTAATATAATTCTGTTTCAGTCCTTTTAGTCTGCAATGGTTTGGGTGAACCTCCTGAGAGTTGGTGGGTGTCTAGGATTTGTCTATCCAAACTTCTTTCTCCTTCCCTCCAGGCCAGATTTTATTACTGTCAGAACCAACTGTTTCTCTCACTTCTTGCTTCCTATTTCTTTTCAGATAGGTATTTCCCATGAGTAAATTACTGAGAATTTAATACACATTGATGTTCTTCTCTGAGCCCATCATGTCTTCTCTAAGAAGTATGTTCACAGACAATAAGTTGTATTTACCAGGAGAATGCACATGAAGATGACAGTGATAGGACTTTAGTTGTATGACTTCTCTACTGTTTCATGCCTGTAGCTATAAACTGTCTGAAGTGGAAACTTCTGAGGTTTTGGAGATTCAGTTAGGTTATAATGATGTTTTACTGGGGCAGACAGGTAAAAGGATGTTTTGCTAAAGCAGAAATGTGAAAGAATGTATTGCTGAAGCAGATATAGATGAGAGGATGTTTCACTAAAGCAGACACGTGAAAGGACACATGATGTTTAGAAAATATAAATAGGACTGCAGATAGTGGTGCAAAGCTCTAGCATTGGTTTGCCTTGCTCTGCCTTGCTAGTCTTCCCTGACAATGCACATGTACTTGCTTGCCTTGCAAGATATTGCCAATCTTCACTTGTCATGACTTCGCAGTAACTCACCAAAGAACTTTTCATGATATTCCAGTGGCTTGTTGCTTCCACAGACTTGTGCTGATCCCATGGAGCATTGGGGATTATACTGAATGAAGATGCTATTGCTAATTCATATGTGGTGTCTACCAAGTGGACTGGACTGCAGCTGCTGATTTGTGTTTGATGGTTTGCTAATAGACTGAACTGCTGATACCCTGACAACAAAGGTTAGTTGTCCCAACGAACTATCTGTAAACAGGTCAACTTTCCCCATGTCCTAATAGTCTCTCTTTTCTACTACCTCTGGTGGGTGGTGGGCTAGAAGGGAGTTAAAGCATTTAAGAACCCCTATGAAAGTAGCTTTTGAAAAATCTAAGTCAACAATTACCAATAGCTAATTACCTAGAATTTGTGTGTGCAATGTTCTTTTAATCTATTTTGTCTTCTATTTTTACACTGAGAGAGAGAGTGAAAGGTCAAGGCAAAGAATCATAACAAACATCCTGAATCCATCTGAAATGAGACAAGTGTTTAGTGCTTCCACAAAGATCTTACATATTGCCCTGAAAGTGACTCAAACTGTTCCTTACTGATGGCAAAGTCACATTCTATAAAGTCAAGGTTGATGCCTGTATACGTTCCTAAATTACAATGACTATTCATAATTATAAAGAAAAGATTGGCATTCATTACCATTCTAGTCAGGCAAAACATGTAATATTATAGTTTTGAATATCATGAGGAGAAATATATAGACAACAAGGTTTAAAAAATGAAAAAAATTGCTCTTCCTGACCTTTCAGAACAATGTCAAAATCCATATTTCAAATGTAAGAACAAAGTTATAGGTGTGCAAATATCCATAGAGTGTACAAGTCTTTGAAACTGCTTCTCTCTTATGCAGGAATATGTTTCTATGATTCATTTGAGCTATTGCATATATTAATAACTTATTTCTAATGCTAAATGTTAAATGATTATACAGAAGCAGCAGTATTTTTCATATCCATTGACTCATTAGAGACTACCTGGGTTGTTTTCATCTTTTGGTTGCCATAAATATTGTTTAGTGTTCTAAATGAAGCTCATCAGTAGATTTCATGACCAGTGTGCTTAATTTTTTAAGTAGACATATCTAAAAGGAAGGAATAGCCATTGAGCAATATTTCCATCACTTGTCCAGTAGCCATCTGTATGGAGCTTTTGCTCAGACTTTTATCACAGCAACAGTGAAGCAAGCATAGATATCTCGCATTTCTAAAACTCTGGGTTCCATTGCCTTTATCACAGAAATAAAAATTGGTTCAAACATTCATTTTAAGTGTTTTTTTAAAGAATATAGGTTTTGATTTCTTGATGGCAAATATAGAAGATAATATTGGTTTGCCTTCTGACAATAGTAATATTAATATATCATGCAATTTCCAGTCTATTCTCCACTGTATTAATCATATAATCATTATATTCACTGTTTTACATATCACAATTTAGAGTTATTGGGTGCTATCAATATCAGGGATAGAGCAAATAGGTTGAGGAGATAGCTTAGTTAGTAAACTGCTTTTTAGCAACATGACCTGACTTTGTTCTCCCATAATCCATATATAAGCTGGATGGGGTAGCACATGCCTAAAATCTTAGAAGAAAGTAGATTTCTAGGGCTCCTTGACCAGCCAGCCTAGGCCTACTTGGTGAGTTCCATGTGAATGAGAGTCCTTATGTAAAAAAACAAAAACAAAATGGCTAGTATCTAAATTACCACAGCTGAGGTTCTGTTCTTGCCTCTAGACAAACATATACATGTAGGTATGCAACTGCACACATGCATACATATACAGATATGTAAACAAATACACACTCAACAAGAATATGCAGGATATCTACAACGAATGGATCAGCTCAAGTAGACTTGATTTAAGAGGAACAAAGTAATATATACTTAACCAAAAAGAAAGATAAGTTAATGAAAGAGAGAATAGTACTGTTGTAGAGTGCTAATTTAACATCTATTTCACAGATAAATGTTATCCTTAAATTTCCTGGGCAGATGGAAACAAAAGACACATGCCACCATATAATTCCATTTGGCTTATATTCAAGAGCAATGTGACTCTGGACTTCACAGATCTATGGTCACTTCATTGGTACCTAAATCTATAGATTAACTAAGTCCCTTCCAAACGCAATATGTTTTGAGACTCCATTTCCAACTGCTTATGAGATAACTATTGGGAAGAGGTTATAGAAAATTCTGCAACTACTATTGCTCTTCTCTGTAAATTCTAGACTTCAGTCAGAAACCCACTCCAGGAACTAGTACCTGAGTGGCCAGAAAAGACTCTATCTGGAGCTTGAGCCTCTTTGCTATTTAATATTTTTGGAAGTTAAAAAACATTCTTGTATGTGTATAAGTATTTACATGAATGTATTTTTGTGCACCATATGCATACAGTGTACACTGAGACCAAAAGAAGGTATCAGGTCCCTTGGAACTGAAGTTAGCTGCTGTGTACATGCTGCAAATTGAACCTGGGTCTTGCAGGAAGAACAGCCATTGCTTCCAACTGCTGAGGTTTGTCTCCAGATCCTCTGCTATTTAGTTTTTTAAATGTATTTAGAGTATACTCAAATACAGCTATCTGAGAAGAGATGTTAATGTGATCTAAGGTGCATCTTGTGTTTGTTTCCTTTTATTTCTCCTTTTTGTATGTCACCAATTTACTAAGGTATAGTCTGCAAACCTTACAATTCATCCATGTGAATAAAGTGGAATATATTAGTTTGGGTGATTAGATCAGGGTGAACAGACACCATGATCAAGGAAACTCTCATAGAGAACAATATTAATTGGGACTGGGCTGCAGTTTCAGAGGTTCAGTCCATTATCACCAAGTTGGAAGCATGGCAGTATTCAGGCAGGCATGCTGCTGGAGGAGCTAAGAATTCTACATCTTCATCTGACAGATGCTAGGAGAAGACTGTCTCCCAAGTGGTTAGGAGGAAGGTCTCATTGCCCTTTCCCACAGTGACACACCCCCTCCAACAAGGCCACACCTACTCCAAGAAGGCTACACCTCTTAATAGTGCCATTTCCTGGACCAAACATATTCAAACCACCACATGGAATATGTGTTAGAATATTCCCAGTTTCAAGGTTCACTTGTCAATATTACCACCAACTTGATAGCAGTTACAGCAGTGGTTCTCAGCATCCCTAGTGCTATAGCTTTTTGTTACAGTTCCTGATGCTGTGGTAACCCCCAACCATAAAATTAATGTTTCTGCTGTATAACTGTAATTCTGCTACTATTATGAACTGTAATGCAAACATCTATAATTCCTGATGGTCTTAGGTGAATGTAGTGAAAGGGGCATTTGATCACAGAAGGGGTCACAATCCACGGGTTGAGAACCACTGAGAGGCTTCCAAAGGAAATTCTTATACTCTTCCTAACACACATTCTTCACCCCACTATATAGTACATATCTTTGGACAAATGAATGGTGCATATTTCACAAATATTTATAAATAAACTACTTTAAAATATGTATTTTATTTTTAATTATATGTATGTACCAGTGATTGCATGTGAGTGCAGGTACTTGCAGAGCCTGGAAAAAAGGCATTGGGTCCACTGGAACTAGAGTTAAAGGTAGTTGTGAACCACCTGACATACATGCTAGGAATTGAACTCAGATCTTCTGGAAAAGCAGTACATTCCTTTAGCCACTGAGTTCTTCCTCCAATCCCTAAAAACCTACTCCCTATCCTTTTCCTTTTCAAAATGTTTGTTCACGCCCTTCCTCTTTGATCCCCTCTCTGTCTCTGTCACACTTTTCTCTGTTTTCTCTCTGTCAGATCAGAACTAGGAGAAAAAAAATCTGTAGTGAAGTCTAAGAGAAGGCAATAGAGCAATGCATCCACGAAAATAAAACAGCTTTGTAATGTAATATTTCAAAAATTAAGATGAACGGGAAAGTCTCTGATCTTCTTAATAAACAGAGAGTTTCTTTCACTAGTCTGGTGCAAGTCTCTTACCTCCCTCCAATCCTTCCATATGCTAAACCTTGTTTACCAAAATAGGCATGCTGCCAGGTGAACCTGTGCATACATATTTGATCTTTTTACTCTCTGCCTAATGATATGGCATAGACAGATTACTGATATCTGTTTCTAGCTACCCTTAAATTCTGCACCTTATGAAGTGATTTACTCACCCTTCACTATACACCTGACATTATTTTCATTTCTTCCCCACGTCATTTTGCCCCTTCTCTCATATACTAGTCAATAAAGAAAATTTTGAATGCCAGAGAGGGCAGTCAAAGGAAAGTGAGAAAATTACATGACTTGCAGAGTGGGTCGTTAGCCTATGAGTAAGTGAGGTATTGATAGTGATCTCTACTAACTGAGACACATAGGATTTTATGACTGCTGTGCCCTGGTGGGACATAGCATGGAAATTCATGCTATATGATAGATCGTTTTCTTGATCTTAAGACTAAGAGACACAAAGGGGTCATAAAATTTCCTGATGCAAATTTATTTTAATTAATGAAAATTATTGAATACCATAAATAGCACAGTGAACTAACATTGCTCTGTCATTGAACCATCTGGTCAAATTTAACCCAGGAAAAAAAATTAAAGAATAAAACTCAACGGACTCAGGAAAAAGCAAACAGTAAATGGCTCTATGAAGCTGTTGGTTGTTGCTATAATTTCAATACTGAATGTCCCACAAAGGTCCATGCACCTTTTAGTAGAACTAAAAGCATGATGTTATGGGGATGTAGTGTATTAAGAGGTGGTCCTAGTAGGAGGAAGTTATGTCACTGGAGTGCTGTCCTTGAGGAGAAATCGGAACTCTCACCATTTTCTCATTTACTCTCTACTTTCTGGTCATCATGAGGTAACCACTTTTGCCCAATGACATATTTCCCCCCCCCCCCAATGATGTTCAACTCCAGCATGCATCCAAAGCAATATGGTCAACTGGCTGTAGACCAAACATTTAGAAGTTTTCAAAAAAAAAAAAAAAGCAATCAATGTTTAGGTCAATGGTTCTCAACCTTCCCTTAATACAGTGACCCCCCCTTAATACAGTCCTCATGCTTGATGACCCCCAATCATAAAATTATTTTTGTTATTACATCATTGCTGAAATTTTGCTACTGTTATGAGTCATAATGCAAATATTTTTGGAGATATAGGTTTGCCAAAGGGGGTCATGACCCACAGGTTGAGAACCACTGCTTTAGACTGATGAACTTGGCTTATTTTGTCATAGTGACAGAAGGGATTGTCATGACTGTAGAATTCATAGAAACAAATTGTAAAATGGTCATTTCTTTTTTTTTCTTTTTTTTATTCGATATATATTTTATTTACATTTCAAATGATTTCCCCTTTTCTAGACCCCCACTCCCCGAAAGTCCCATAAGCCCCCTTCTCTCCCCCTATCCTCCCACCCACCCCTTCCCACTTCCCCGTTCTGGCTTTGCCCTATACTGCTTCACTGAGTCTTTCCAGAACAAGGGGCCACTCCTCCTTTCTTCTTGTACCTCATTTGATGTATGGATTATGTTTGGGGTATTCCAGTTTTCTAGGTTAATATCCACTTATTAGTGAGTGCATACCATGAGTCACCTTTTGAGTCTGGGTTACCTCACTTAGTATGATGTTTTCTAGCTCCATCCATTTGCCTAAGAATTTCATGAATTCATTGTTTCTAATGACTGAATAGTACTCCATTGTGCAGATATACCACATTTTTTGCATCCACTCTTCTGTTGAGGGATACCTGGGTTCTTTCCAGCATCTGGCAATTATAAATAGGGCTGCTATGAACATAGTAGAACATGTATCCTTATTACATGGTGGGGAATCCTCTGGGTATATGCCCAGGAGTGGTATAGCAGAATCTTCTGGAAGTGAGGTGCCCAGTTTTCGGAGGAACCGTCAGACTGATTTCCAGAGTGGTTGTACCAATTTGCAACCCCACCAGCAGTGGAGGAGTGTTCCTTTTTCTCCACACCCTCTCCAACACCTGCTGTCTCCTGAATTTTTAATCTTAGCCATTCTGACTGGTGTAAGGTGAAATCTCAGGGTTGTTTTGATTTGCATTTCCCTAATGACTAATGAAGTTGAGCATTTTTTAAGATGCTTCTCCGCCATCCGAAGTTCTTCAGGTGAGAATTCTTTGTTTAACTCTGTACCCCATTTTTTTTCATTATTTTTTTATTCGATATATTTTTTATTTATATTTCAAATGATTTCCACTTTTCTAGCCCTCCACTCCCCAAAAGTCCCATAAGCCCCCTTTTCTCCCCCTGTCCTCCCACCCACCCCTTCCCACTTCCCCGTTCTGGTTTTGCCCTATACTTCTTCACTGAGTCTTTCTAGAACAAGGGGCCACTCCTCCTTTCTTCTTGTACCTCATTTGATGTATGGATTATGTTTGGGGTACTCCAGTTTTCTAGGTTAATATCCACTTATTAGTGAGTGCATACCATGATTCACCTTTTGAGTCTGGGTTACCTCACTTTGTACCCCATTTTTTAATAGGGTTGTTCGGTTTTCTGGAGTCTAACTTCTTGAGTTCTTTATATATATTGGATATTAGCCCTCTATCTGATGTAGGATTGGTGAAGCTCTTTTCCCAATTTGTTGGTTGCCGATTTGTCCTTTTGATGGTGTCCTTTGCCTTACAGAAACTTTGTAATTTTATGAGGTCCCATTTGTCAATTCTTGCTCTTAGAGCATACGCTATTGGTGTTCTGTTCAGAAATTTTCTCCCTGTACCTATTTCCTCAAGGGTCTTCCCCAGTTTCTTTTCTATTAGCTTCAGAGTGTCTGGCTTTATGTGGAGGTCCTTGATCCATTTGGATTTGAGCTTAGTACAAGGAGACAAGGATGGATCAATTCGCATTCTTCTGCATGCTGACCTCCAGTTGAACCAGCACCATTTGTTGAAAAGGCTATCTTTTTTCCATTGGATGATTTCAGCCTCTTTGTCGAGGATCAAGTGGCCATAGGTGTGTGGGTTCATTTCTGGATCTTCAATCCTGTTCAAAATGGTCATTTCTTTGGAAGTAGAGATTGCACGGATGTTAGGGTGTTAGTCAAAGAATATAAATTTTTCATTAGGCGAAAGGAACAAATTCCAGAGATTATTCAACCTTGTAACTATATTAACAAAAATATATGTTCATAAAATAGAGTAAAATTTATATTTTTACTATGAATGTATGAAAGGTAATATATATTAACTAGCACAACTGAGTCATATCAGAATATATACATATTTCGAAACATGTTTTATACAGCAAAATACATGAATTTTACTGTCAGATAAGGTAAGAAGCTATTGGTATGACAAGATTCTACATGTACAAAAATGGTTGAATGCATTAGTGAAAATATATGACAAAATTCAAAAAGATACTAAAGCTCTGTGCTACATCCAGTAATGAAACTCTTCCTTATGCAATATTTCACCTACCACACTAACCATCTCCAAAACTTGTCTATAAAGCCCCTTGAAGAAGCCCCTGATGGAGCAAGCATCCAAACACAGTTGTATTTCCAACTAGAGGTTTACTTAAGCACCATACAACTAACAACGAGGAGATTTTAAGAGAAAAGTATAAATTAAACCACAAAATATAAATCTTTGATGGCAAGATGGCTCAGTAGCTGAAGTTGGAGAAATGGATTTGTGATTATGAGCACTTGTTGCTTTTGCAGAGAACATAGTTTCAGTTCTCAGCACCCACAGGATGGCTCACAACTGTAACTCCAGTTCTAGGAGATTCAATGTCTTTTTTGGGAAAAAGGAACACATGTGGTCCATATTCATATGTGAAAGCAAAACACTTCACATAAAAAATGAATAAATCATTTAAAAAATAGTTTTAAAAGGTAGTCTAGTAGATGTGATGGTTTGGATATGCTCAGCCCAGGGAATGGCACTATTAGAAAGTGTGGCCCTGTTGGAGTATGTATGGCCTTGTTGGAACAGGTGTGTCACTGTGGGTGTGGGCTTTAAGAGCCTCATCTCAGCTGCCCGGAAGCCTGTATTCTGCTAGCAGCCTTCAGATGAAGATGAATTTCAGCTTCTCCTGCACCATGCCTGCCTAAATGCTGCCATGATCCTGCTTTGATGATAATGGACTGAACGTCAGAACCTGTAAGCCAGACCAAATTAAATGTTGTCCTTATAAGCATTGCCTTGGTCATGGTGTCTCTTCAGAGCAGTAAAATCCTAACTAAGACAGTAGATAAGCACACTTTTCATAGAACCTGACAATTTGGTTATATCCCTGAAACCCTTGTGGTAGATGGAAAGAATCAGCTCTAAGGTTTTTTTTTTTTTTTTTTTTTTTTTTTTTGCTGACTTCCAAGCACATGCTGGAGTATGCATTCTCTGTCTGTCTGTCTGTCTGTCTGTCTCTCTCTCTCTCTTTCTCTCTCTCTCTCTCTCTATGTCTCTCTGTCTGTCTGTCTTTCTCTCATACACACATACACAATAAGTAAATTCAGAATATAGAAGTTATAATTTTAGAAAAGTTAAAGAAATAGTGGTAAATTGGGATAATGTCCCTTAATTAGTAAGGAGATACATATGTCAAATGATAAAAATAAATGAAAGGAAAGGAGGGAAAAGGAGAGGGAGAGGGAGAGGGAGAGGGAGAGGGAGAGGGAGAGGGAGAGGGAGAGGGAGAGGGAGAGAGAGAACATACTTCATGGAACATAGGGAAGAAAGGTTTCCAGAACCAAGAACAATAAACAGTCACTTAGCTCTTGTGGTAAGCCTGTACTTGGGATTGCATCCATGGGGTCCTGATAGGTCATGACTCAGCCCAGCAGGGAACACAGCATGGTAAGTCAGTGTACCACAGAGAAATTGTAAAAGCCACACAAAAGACATTAATGACTCTTTAACAAAGGAACAGGAGGTAGATTACATTTGGTCTCTTTGGATTTGATACTATCTGTTTGCACCTGGTCCTACTTTCTATACCATTTATTCTCTAGGTATTTGACATGCAGATATTACATCCATAGCTATTGTAGTCTCTGTGTTCTGGTCTAGTTTACAGAAGGGGAGGACATCAGAAGACTCCATGTTGACTTGGTAGAAGAGTCAGAGAGAGAAGAATCAGGAGTGGGCATAGTGAAGCTCCTGTGAACCTTTATATAGGTAGGTAGCACCTTAAGAGGCCTCATGGAACTGTTGACAGCCTACAGTTTGGACTTCACAGTGTGACTAGGTAGATGCTTAAGAGATATTCAACTGACTTAATGAAGCAGGTAAAACTTTTGCCTTCTGTCCTCTAGTACTCCATCTGAAATACTGATGCCCCCTTAGTATCCCAACATCAGAAATAAATGACAATAATTCAGTTGTATTGCCTTCTTAGACAAGCATTGTATTGAAGTGACTAAGGTAACACTATCTTGTTCTAACTCCACTTTATGTCTGTTTAGACACTTCTCAGCTTCTGTCCCCCAATAACCAGATCCCCCTTAGCAATACATTTGTGGCTCTGACCATGCTCCAGATGTACTAATCCAAATAGTTATGTCTACACAAACTAAACATAAAAATAACTCAAAATAATAAATAAAAATTACATGACATGTTGTAGCTGAAATAACTACTTTGTTCTGCCAAAAAAATGTAAAGTTACTCTGACATTCATCTGACACTGATTTAATTGTGGCTTTGGTCTTTACAAATGCTGTATACCTAAGCTTCAGCACCAAGAGTCTTTCTGAGGTACTAGTCTACTCTTGGGTGCTGGGCAAAAATGATGGACTCTAATTTGGCCTTACATGCATGATGATCTATAACTTTCTTACCTATACTCTAATGCTACTACTACTACTACTACTATCATTATTATTATTATTATTATTATTATTATTATTATAAATCATGATTAGGGTTGGAGAAATGGATAAGTGAGTAGTCTTTGCTGGGCAAGCATGAGAATCTGAATTGGCATCCCCACTATCCATGTAAGAAAAAAATCATACATGGTGACATTCTCTTATAATCTTAATAACTGAGGAGTCAGAGAAAAGTATTCCTGGGGCTCATTGAGTATCAAATATAGCCAGTCTGTGAACTCTAGATTTGCTAAGAGATTGTGCCTTACAAAAGAAGGACTGGAGGAATGATTCAAGTATTTATGAGTACTGGCTTATCTTCTAGAGGAACCAGGTAAATTTCTCAGCATCCACATGGAAGGTTATAACTGCATGTAACTCCAGTTCCAAGGAATTGGATTCCTTCTTCTGGCTTCCACAGATACCAGGTAAATATTTAGTAATCAGATGTATATGGATACCAATAAAGGAAGACACATAAAGACAACATCTGGTATAAGACTTTTGCTTTCTTTAAAAACACAGAAATACTATAAGAATACATTTTCATTTTAATCCCAGGTTTGGGATGTGGGACTGCTTCAGATTGTCCATAGTCACTGACTATAATTTTCCTTGAGGTTTAGCAGGAGTGTGGTTTTGGTTTTGACAGCTACAGATCATTTCTGTGAGAATATGACATTTGGAATTCTGGAGACTCTTCAGAGCATACATAAATTCTAGAGCCCCAGTAGAAGGGCTGTCTGGTTGGCTGGTTGGTGGTTGGATGCTATTGGTCCTGTTGGTTGCAGTTTGTCAAGTAGCAGTGTACAAAAAGACAAAAAGAAGAAATTAGATATCCTGAATGTAAAGATCAAACTTACCTCAAGGGAATCAATTCCCCTAACCAGCAGGAAGTAGCCTTGATATATCATTGCCCTCTTTCCCTCTATCCTATTTTTTCTCTCCTACCTAGTGCTAGTGAGTTGAAAGGGAAGAAGTAAAAGCGTAGAAAAGTGTGGGAAAGAAGAACCCATATAGTAGTAAAATATCAGGTTACAATCTAGCCTCCACGTGAACACATAGGACACCACCTACACACACATCTAGTCCTACACATACACTAAAACAACAATAAAATCAGGACAGTCATGATAAACCATGGACCACATTCTTCCTTATAAGAAGTTTGATTTTTGAAAATTATTGTAATATACATATACTATAAATATATAGTCAGGCATAACAATGTTTCCATCAATGGAAGACTTCATCCATCAAGGTGGTTCCATAAGTGTATATTGGGCTGGTGTGGTCATGATGTTCCTTCAATGGCAAAATCATATAACAATGTGTTTCTTAGCAGATTTTTCTGTCACCAGTACATAGCTTTATGTCATTTTAACATTTTCTTTTTTTAAAAGATTTATATTTTAACATTTTCTATATAAACAATTTACACTGCTATGTAACTGTTACCACTATAAATTTTCAAAACATTTCCACACCGAACCTTTTCTTCTTTGCCTGTTTATTGAAAGAGACACTCATGTAGCCCAGGCTAGTCTCCACCATTCTACTTCCTTTCCTCTATGAATTTTGCTACTACAAGTACCTAGCAAAAGCCTAGTCATACAGTATTTGTCCTGGAATACTTCACTGAGTTATGTATCCTCAAAGCCATTCATGCTGCAGCATGTATCAGAACTTCATTCATCACAATGTTCTATCACATACATGTACAGGCATTTTTAGGGCATTCATGCATGCATCATGGGACATTTGAGTTATTTCCACTTATTGATATGGCAGTAGTTACATAACATTGTCAATTCCTTAGACTGCAATTGTTAGGTTATAGGTTTGCTTTACGCTTCGATTGTGAGACTGTCCATTTGAATATTACCTATTTTGACAAAATATACAAGGGAAAGTGCCAGTTCTAGATTGTTCTAAGTTGAAATGTGACATACTAAAGCCATAAAAAAAACTGGTGGAATCTTGTAAAAGCTTAAGAAATAACATGCATTCAGGACTAAGGAGATTGCCCACTCACTAAAAATGCATTCCATGTACTCATGAAGATCTGAGTTTGGGTTTCCAATATCCACATGAAAGGTGGGCATGGCAACACATACCTGTAATAAAAGAACAAGGAGGAGGAGAAGGAGACTAGGATAAATGCTGGAGCTTGCTGGGCAGTCACCCTAGCTGAATCAGTAAACTCCAGATTCAGGGAGAGATATTGTCTGAAAGAATAATTTGAAGAAAGGATAAGCAGGCTGAGAAAGAAATTAGGGAAATGACCCCCTTCACAATAGCCGCAAACAGTATAAAGTATCTTGGGGTGACTCTTACCAAACATGTGAAAGATCTGTATGACAAGAACTTCAAGACTCTGAAGAAGTAAATGGAAGAAGAACTCAAAAAATGGGAAAACCTCCCATGCTCATGGATCAGTAGAATCAATATAGTTAAAATGGCCATTTTGCCAAAAGCAATCTACAGATTCAATGCAATACCCATCAAAATCCCAACTCAATTCTTCACAGAGTTAGAAAGAGCAATTATCAAATTCATCTGGAACAACAAAAAACCCAGGATAGCTAAAACTATTCTCAGCAACAAAAGAAAATGTGGGGGAATCAGTATCCCTGACCTCAAGCAATACTACAGAGCAATAGTGTTAAAAAACTGCATGGTATTGGTACAGTGACAGGCAGGAGGATCAATGGAACAGGATTGAAGATCCAGAAATGAACCCACACACCTATGGCCACTTGATCCTCGACAAAGAGGCTGAAATCATCCAATGGAAAAAAGATAGCCTTTTCAACAAATGGTGCTGGTTCAACTGGAGGGCAGCATGCAGAAGAATGCGAATTGATCCATCCTTGTCTCCTTGTACTAAGCTCAAATCCAAATGGATCAAGGACCTCCACATAAAGCCAGACACTCTGAAGCTAATAGAAAAGAAACTGGGGAAGACCCTTGAGGACATCGGTACAGGGAGAAAGTTTCTGAACAGAACACCAATAGCGTATGCTCTAAGAGCAAGAATTGACAAATGGGACCTCATAAAATTACAAAGTTTCTGTAAGGCAAAGGACACCATCAAGAGGACAAATCGGCAACCAAGAAATTGGGAAAAGATCTTCACCAATCCTACATCAGATAGAGGGTTAATATCCAATATATATAAAGAACTCAAGAAGTTAGACTCCAGAAAACCAAACAACCCTATTAAAAAATGGGGTACAGAGTTCAACAAAGAATTCTCACCTGAAGAACTTCGGATGGCGGAGAAGCATCTTAAAAAATGCTCAACTTCATTAGTCATTAGGGAAATGCAAATCAAAACAACCTTGAGATTTCATCTTACACCAGTCAGAATGGCTAAGATTAAAAATTCAGGAGACAGCAGGTGTTGGAGAGGGTGTGGAGAAAGAGGAACTCTCCTCCACTGCTGGTGGGGTTGCAAATTGGTACAACCACTCTGGAAATCAATCTGGCGGTTCCTCCGAAAACTGGGCACCTCACTTCCAGAAGATCCTGCTATACCACTCCTGGGCATATACCCAGAGGATTCCCCACCATGTAATAAGGATACATGCTCTACTATGTTCATAGCAGCCTTATTTATAATTGCCAGATGCTGGAAAGAACCCAGGTATCCCTCAACAGAAGAGTGGATGCAAAAAATGTGGTATATCTACACAATGGAGTACTATTCAGCCATTAGAAACAATGAATTCATGAAATTCTTAGGCAAATGGATGGAGCTAGAGAACATCATACTAAGTGAGGTAACCCAGACTCAAAAGGTGAATCATGGTATGCACTCACTAATAAGTGGATATTAACCTAGAAAACTGGAATACCCAAAACATAATCCACACATCAAATGAGGTACAAGAAGAAAGGAGGAGTGGCCCCTGGTTCTGGAAAGACTCAATGAAGCAGTATTCGGCAAAACCAGAATGGGGAAGTGGGAAGGGGTGGGTGGGAGGACAGTGGAAGAGAAGGGGGCTTACGAGACTTTCGGGAAGTGGGGGGCTAGAAAAGAGGAAATCATTTGAAATGTAAATAAATTATATCGGAAAAAAAAAAGAATAAGTTGAAGAGCAAACAAGTAGGATACCAAATATCTGTCTCTAGGCTCCATATTCATGTGAACACATATGCATTTGTAGCTGAACCACACACTTATGTACATACCCATATAAATACGTACATGCACCACACTCTAAAAAATACATAAACACAAAATGAAATAATAAATACCCAGCATCTTGAGAGGAGAATGCCACAGTCTCATTCTTCATTCTTGACTGAGGAACAGAGATTCCTTATGCCACTTTTGAAAATGCAGCTATACAACAAAATATCATTGTGCTTTTGAAGCTAGTCTGAGAAGCAACTTGTGAAGCTGCACTTTTTCTGGTGATGCCAACAGTTTCATATATCTATTATTAGGGCTATAGATATGTGACAGATTTCTTATTTTGGATACAAAACCCTCCATCCTCCCCACACACAAATGAGATGAAAAAGACAAACTCTCTATCATTGGTGCATTCTCTAGGCACACATCTGCAATGAAATTGCCTCCAATAGCTCCTAACCTTCTGATGCTTAGCCAGGCTGTCTTTCTTGTTCTCCATTTAATCTAGGAAAATATTGTGGGGCAACTGCATGCTTCCTGCCTCACAAATAAGAAGGGAACCAACCATTTATTATCTCCAAAGATGAGCTCACTGTCTTTAAAGTTCTAATTGCTGAAGAAGGGCAAGGTCAGAACAGAGTGCTCTTGAATGGTTGTCCAGGGGTACAGTGGTAGTAAGGTGCACAACCCCAGAAAAACATATCTTTTTTTTCTGATCCTTCATTAATACTGATTTATTAATTCTAAGAAACTTGGCACAGCTCCTGAAGATCTGATCACCAAAATATATCTGCTCCCAGGATACAACCATCACTAACTACACTTTCTTCCATTTGGAGGGATGGTAAATTTATCTATTACATTTCCTTGTACCCCAGAAAGCAAAGGTCGCATGAAATTTTAAGAACCCACATGGTTCTAGCTTGGAATCTGATGCTTTTGAATGGAAAAAGAGAAAGCAGTAACTGCAACCTTCGGGATATTCAAATGTGCTGTACTATAACGTAATGTTGTATTCCTTCTGCTGTGGTAGACCCCCTGCTAGTTCTGCCACATGGAAGGCCCCATTTCCTGATACTTTCTAGAGAACCAGTAGTACACAGGGCATTTTGTAAGAACCACCACCATCCCTGAAGGCCCAGAGACACTGGCTGGGACTCACTACCCAGCAATGACCAAAACCCCACCCTCCCCCCAGAATATGACTCTTCTTCATTTCCTTCTATCCCCTCCTCTGCTGCTGCCTGCCGCATTCCTTCTGCTGTAGTAGACCCCTGCCAGTTCTGCCAAAGGGAAGGCCCCCATCTCCTGATACTTTCTAGAGAACCAGCAGCATGCAGGGCATTTGACGCTTGCCAGGTCTGTCAAAGGGAAGACCCCATCTCCTGACACTTACTAGAGAACCAGCCATATACAGGGCATTTGAGAGAATGGGAATCCCAGGAGTACTGATACACAGGCTTGCAGGACAGAGAAGCCACAGTAAGACAGGAAGACCATCTAACAATAGAAATAACTAGATGACTAAAGACAAACACAAGATCACTACCAACAGAAACCAAGGCAACATGGCACCATCAGAACCCAGTTCTCCCACAACAACAAATCCTGGATACCCCATCACATCAGAAAAGCAAGAGCTGGATTTAAAATCACATCTCATGATGCAGATAGAGGACTTCAAGAGGGACATAAATAACTCCCTTAAAGAAATACAGGAGAACATGGGTCAACAGGTAGAAGCCCTTAAAGAGGAAACACAAAAATCCCTTAAAGAAATACAGTAAAATATGCAACAACAGGTAGAAGCCCTTAAAAAGGAAACACAAAGAGAGCTGCAGAAGGAGAGAAGCCCTGCGGCCATATTCCCTGCCTGCCAGGACAGAAAAGGGTCGCTAGGTACTGTATCACCCTGAGCTTTAGATCTCTGGTGGTGCAAACCGCCAGGAGTCTGCCTGTGCCAAGGAACTGAGCACATAGGCGGTTTGTCTGCCAGCCCGCTGGGCGTGAGGCCTGTGTCTTGCCCAGGGAGATGTGGAAGGAGAGAAGCCCCCGCGGCCATATTCGTTGCTTGCTGGGACAGAAAAGAGTCACTAGGTACTGTATCACCCTGAGCTTTAGATCTCTGGTGGTGCAAACCGCCAGGGGTCTGCCTGCACTCAGGAACTGAGCACATAGGAGGTTTGTCTGCCAGGTTTGTCTGCCAGCCCACAGGGCATGGGGCCTGTGTCCTGCCCAGAGAGCAGCAGAAAGAGAGAAGCCCCACAGCCATATTCGCTGCCTGTCAGGACAGAAAAGGGTCACTAGGTACTGTACCACCCTGAGCTTTAGATCTCTGGTGGTGCAAACCACCCCAGGGGTCTGCCTGCGCCAAAGAACTGAGCACATAGGAGGTTTGTCTGCCAGCCCGCCGGGCATGGAACCTGTGTCCTGCCCAGAGAGCAGCAGAGGAAGAGATTCCCTGTGGCCATATTTGCTCCCTGCTGGGACAGAAAAGCATCACTAGGTACTGTATCATCCTGAGCTTTAGATCTCTGGGGGTGCAAATCTCCAGGGGTCTGCCTGCACTCAGGAACTGAGCACATAGGCGGTTCATCTGCAAGCCAGTACAACGCAGGACCTGTGTCCTATGTGAGAATCAACAGAGGGAGTGACTCCCACCACACCATCTTCGCTACATAATAGAGCAGACAGAGAACACCTGGTTGACCTTGACAACCTAAGTATAAGATTGCTTGAGGCAAGACTGAGCAGGGCTCCAAAGGCACAAAGGAGGAAGGCAGCATATCAGTAATCTGTTCCAGGGGAAACCCAGTCATCCAGTGTTGCAGAAATAACCTTAAAGATCCACAATAGGTTGAAGCACCAGTCAGTGACAATAAGACCATCTAACACCTGGGAGAACTAGATGGCTAAAGGCAAACTTAGGAACTTTACTAACAGAAACCAAGGCATTATGGCAGCATCTGAACTCAATTCTCCAACAGCAAGCTCTGGATACCCCAACACACCAGAAAAACAAGATTCGGATTTAAAATCACTGGCCATGATGCTAGTACAGGAACACATGAAGGACATACTTAAAGAAATTCAGGAGAAAATGGATAAAAAATTAGAAGCCCTTACAAGGGAAACACAAAAATCATTGAAAGAAATTCAGCAGAATACAAAAAGCAATAAGGAGGAAACACAAAAATCACTTAAAGAAATACAGGAGAACTTTGATTAACAGGCAGAAGTCATGAAAGAGGAAACACAAAAATCTCTTATAGAATTAGAGGAAAACACAAACAAGCAAATGAAGAAACTGAGCAAAAACTTCCAGGATCTAAAAACAGAAGTAGAAACAACTAAGAAAGCACAAAGGAAGACAACTTTGGAGATAGAAAACCCTGGGGAAAAAAAATCAGGGACCATAGACCCTAATATCAACAACAGAATTCAAGAGATAGAAGAAAGAATCTCAGATGCCGAAGATACCATAGAAACCATGGACTCAACAGTTAAAATGCAAAATGCAAAATGCAAAATGCAAAAAACTTGTAACCCAAAACATCCAGGAAATCCAGGACACAATGAGAAAGCCAAATCTAAGGATTATAGGCATTGATGAGAGTGAAGATTTACAACTTAAAGGGCCAGCAAATATCTTCAACAAAATTATGGAAGAAAACTTCCCTAACCTAAAGAGAGAGATGCCCATGAATATACAAGAAGCCTACAGAACTCCAAACGGACTGTACCAGAACAGAAATACCTCCCGTCACATAATAATCAAAACTCCAAATGTACTAAACAAAGAAAGAATACTTAGGGCAGTAAGAGAAAAAGGGCAAGTAACATATAAAGGAAGACCTATCAGAATTACACCAGATTTCTCACCAGAGACCATGAAAGCTAGAAGATCCTGGGAAGAGCTCATGCAGACTCTAAGAGAACACAAATGCCAACGTAGACTAATATACCCAGTGAAACTCTCAATTACTATAGATGGAGAAACCAAGATAGTCCATGACAAAACCAAATTTACACAATATCTTTCCACAAACCCAGCCCTACAAAGGATAATAGGGGGAAAACACCATTACAACAAGGGAAACTATACCCTGGAAAAAGCAGGATATTAAGCTTCTTTCATCAAACCCAAAGAAGATAACCACACACGTATAAAATTAAAATAAAAAATGATAGGAAGCAATAACCACTACTCCTTAATATCTCTTAACATCAAGTGACTCAATTCCCCAATAAAAAGACATAGACTAACAGACTG
Organism: Apodemus sylvaticus; assembly: GCF_947179515.1. Classification (NCBI taxonomy): domain Eukaryota; kingdom Metazoa; phylum Chordata; class Mammalia; order Rodentia; family Muridae; genus Apodemus; species Apodemus sylvaticus. Next base: position 37,512,181 of record NC_067495.1, read on the forward strand.
GTTACGTAAGTAGGACCCTACATTTTGCTGCATACAGGAAACACACCTCAGTGTCAAACACAAAAATTACCTTAGAGTAAAAGGCTGGAAGAAAATTCTACAAGCAAATGGTCCCAGGAAACAAGCCGGCATTGCCATTCTAATTTCAGATAAAATTGACTTTCAACCTAATATCATCAAAAGAGACATGGAAGGTCACTTCTTGCTGGTCAAAGGAAAAATCCAACAAGAAGAACTCTCAATCCTGAACATCTATGCCCCAAATACAAGGGCGTCCTCATTCATAAAAGAAACTTTACTAAAGCTCAAAGCACACATTGCACCTAACACAATAATTGTGGGTGACTTCAACACTCCACTCTCACCAATGGACCGATCAGGGTAACAGAAACTAAACAGGGAGACAGTAAAACTAATTGAAGCTTTGGACCAATTGGAGTTAACAGATATATATAGAGAGAACTTATCATCCCAAAGTAAAAGAATATACCTTTTTCTCAGCACCTCATGGTACCTTCTCCAAAATAGATTATATAGTTGGTCACAAGACAGACCTCAACAAATATAAGAAGACTGAAATAATCCCATGCCTCCTATCAGATCACTATGGAGTAAAAGTGGTCTTTAATAACAGTAAAAACAACAGACAGCCCACATACACATGGAAACTGAACAGTACTCTACTCGAGTTAACAGATATATATATAGAACTTTTCATCCCAAAGTAAAAGAATATACCTTTTTCTCAGCACCTCATGGTACCTTCTCCAAAATAGATCATTTAGTTGGTCACAAGACAGACCTCAACAAATATAAGAAGATTGAAATAAACCCATGCCTCCTATCAGATCACTATGGAGTAAAAGTGGTCTTTAATAACAGTAAAAATAACAGACAGCCCACATACACATGGAAACTGAACAGTACTCTACTCGATGATACCTTGCTCAAGTAAGAAATAAAGAAAGAAATCAAAGATTTCTTAGAATTTAATGAAAATGAAGGCACAACTTACACAAATCTATGGGACACAATGAAAGCAGTGCTAAGAAGAAAACTCATAGCTTTGAGTGCCTCCAAAAAGAAATTCGAGAGAGCATACACTAGAAGAATAATGGAACAACTGAAAGCCCTGGAACAAAGAGAAGCTAATTCACCCAGGAGGAGTAGAAGACAGGAAATCATCAAACTCAGAGCTGAAATCAATCAAGTAGAAACCAAGAGAACCATACAAAGAATCAACAAAACCAAAAGCTGGTTCTTTGAAAAAATCAACAAGATAGATAAACCCTTAGCCAGACTAAATAAAGGGCACAGAGAAAGTATCCAAATTAACAAAATTTGAAATGAAAACAGAGATATTACAACAGAAACCGATGAAATTCAAAAAATCATCAGATCCTACAACAAAAGCCTGTACTCAACACAACTGGAGAATCTGGAGGAAATTGACATTTTCTTAGACAGATACCAATTACCAAAATTAAACCAGGATCAAATAGATCATCTAAAGAGACCCATAACCCCTAAAGAAATAGAAGGGGTCATAGATAGGCTTCCAGACCAAAAAAGTACAGGACCTGATGGTTTCAGTGCAGAATTCTATCAGACCTTCAAAGAACACTTAACACTAATACTCTTCAAACTTTTCCACCAAATAGAAACAGAAGGAACACTACCCAACTCCTTCTATGAAGCCACAATTACACTGATACCAAAACCACACAAAGATCCAACAAAGAAAGAGAATTTCAGGCCAAGTTCCCTTATGAATATTGATGCAAAAATACTAAATAAAATTCTTTCCCACCAAATTCAAGAACACATCAAAATGATCATCCACCATGATCAAGTAGGCTTCATCCCAGGGATGCAGGGATGGTTCAATATAAGGAAATCCATCAATGCAATCCACTATATAAACAAACTCAATGAAAAAAAAACCCACAGGATCATTTCATTAGATGCTGATAAAGCATTTGACAAAATTCAGGATCCTTTCATGCTAAAAGTCTTGGAAAGGACAGGAATTCAATGCCCATACCTAAAGATATTAAAAGCAATATACAGCAAACCAGTAGTCAACATCAAACTAAATGGAGAGAAATTGAAGCAATCCCACTAAAATCGGGACTAGACAAGGCTGCCCCCTCTCTCCATATCTTTTCAATATTGTACTTGAGGTACTAGCTAGAGCAATTAGACAACATAAGGAGGTCAAAGGGATACAAATTGGAAAGGAAGAAGTCAAACTATCACTATTTGCCGATGATATGATAGTATACTTAAGTCACCCAAAAAAAACTCTCTGCCAGGGAACTCCTAGAGCTAATAAATAACTTCAGCAAAGTGGCTGGTTACAAAATCAACTCAAGCAAATCAGTAGACATTCTATACTCAAAGGATAAGCAGACTGAGAAAGAAATTAGGGAAATGACACCCTTCACAATAGCCACAAACAGCATAAAGTATCTTGGGGTGGCTCTAACTAAACAAGTAAAAGACATATATGACAAGAACTTCAGATCTCTGAAGAAGGAAATCGAAGAAGATCTCAGAAAATGGAAAAATCTTCCATGCTCGTGGATTGGCAGGATTAATATAGTTAAAATGGCCATATTGCCAAAGGCAATCTACAGATTCAATGCTATCCCCATAAAAATCACAACCCAGTTCTTCATAGAGCTAGAAAGAGCAATTCTCAAATTCATCTGGAATAACAAAAAAACCCAGGATAGCTAAAACTATTCTCAACAGTAAAAGAACTTCAGGGGGATTCAGTATCCCAGACTTTAAACTTTACTACAGAGCAATAGTGATAAAAACTGCATGGTATTGGTACAATGTCAGGCAAGCGGATCAATGGAAAAGGATTGACGACCCAGAAATGAACCAACACACCTATGGTCACTTGGTCTTCGACAAAGGAGCTGAAAACATCCAGTGGAAAAAAGATAGTCTTTTCAACAAATGATGCTGGTTCAATTGGAGGTCAGCATGCAGAAGAATTCGAATCAATCCATTCTTATCTCCTTGTACTAAGCTCAAGTCCAAATGGATCAAGGACCTCCACATAAAACCTGACACAGTGAAACTAATAAAAAAGAAACTGGGGAAGATCCTTGAGGACATGGGCACAGGGGAAATGTTCCTGAATAGAACACCAATAGCTTATGCTCTAAGATCAAGAATTGACAAACGGGACCTCATAAAACTACAAAGTTTCTGTAAGGCAAAGGACACAGTCAAAAGGACAAAACGTCAACCAACAGATTGGGAAAGGATCTTCACCAACCCTAAATCAGACAGAGGGCTAATATCTAATATATACAAAGAACTCAAGAAGGTAGGACTCAGAGAACCAATTAACCCCATTAAAAAGTGGGGTATGGAGCTAAACAAAGAATTTTCACATGAAGAACTTCGGAGGGCTGAGAAACACCTTAAGAAATGTTCAACATCATTAATCATTAGGAAAATGCAAATTAAAACAACCCTGAGATTTCACCTCACACCAGTCAGAATGGTTAAGGTCAAAAACTCAGGAAACAGCAGGTGCTGGTGAGGATGTGGAGAAAGAGGAACACTCCTCCACTGCTGGTGGGATTGCAAGATGGTGCAACCACTTTGGAAATCAGTTTGGCGGTTCCTCAGAAAACTGAGCATGACACCTCCTGAGGACCCTGTTATACCACTCCTGGGCATATACCCAGAGGATTCTTCAGCATGCAATAAAGACACATGCTCAACTATGTTCATAGCAGTCCTATTTGTAGTAGCCAGAAGCTGGAAAGAACCCAGGTGACCTTCACTGGAGGAATGGATACAATAAATGTGGTATATTTACACAATGGAGTACTATTCAACCATTAGAAACAATGAATTCATGAAATTCATGGACAAAAGGATGGAGCTGGAGAACATCATACTAAGTGAGGTAACCCAGTCTCAAAAGATCAATCATGGTATGCACTCACTAATAAGTGGATATTAGCCTAGAAACTTTGAATACCCAAGACATAATCCACATATTAAATGATGTCCAAAAAGAATGGAGGAGTGGCCCCTGGTTCTGGAAAGACTCAGTTCAAGAGTATAGGGGAATTCCAGAACAGGGAAGTGGGAAGGGGTAGATGGAGGAACAGTGGGATGGAAGAGGGCTTATGGGACTTGCGGGGAGTGGAGACCCAGAAAAGGGGAAATCATTTGAAATGTAAATAAAAAACATATCAATAAAAAAAGAGGAAACACAAAAATCCCTTAAAGAAACACAGGAGAACATGGGTCAACAGGTAGATCTTAAAGAAAAAAAAAAAAGATCCCTGAAAGAATTTCATGAAAACACAAACAAACAAGTGAAGGAACTAAACAAAACTATTCAGGATCTAAAAATAGAAATAGAAATAATAAAAATCACAATGTGAGACATCTCTGGAGATAGAAAATCTTAGAAATAGTTCAAGAGTCATAGATACAAGCATCAACAACAGAATATAAGAGATAGAAGAAATAATCTTGGATGGTAAAGATTCTACAGAAAACATTGATTAAACAGTCAAAGAAAATACAAAATGCATATATTGGATATGAGCTCTCTGTCAGATTAAGATCTTTTGCCAATTTGTTATTGCTGTTTTGTCTGATTGACAGTGTCCTTTGCCTTACAAAAACTTTATAATTTTTTTGTTATTTTTTTATTCGATATAATTTATTTACATTTCAAATGGTTTCCCCTTTTCTAGCCCCCCACTCCCCGAAAGTCCCGTAAGCCCCCTTCTCTTCCCCTGTCCTCCCAAAAACTTTATAATTTTATGAAGACCCATTTGTCAATTCTTGATCTTAGAGCATAAGCTATTGGTGTTCTGTTCAGGAACTTTTCACCTGTGCCCATGTCCTCAAGGGTCTCCTCCAGTTCTTTTTCTATTAGTTTCAGTGTGTCTGGCTTTATGTGGAGGTCCTTGATTCACTTGGAGTTGAGCTTAGTACAAGGAGATAATAATGGATCAATTTGCATTCTTCTGCATGCTGACCTCCAATTGAACCAGCACCATTTGTTGAAAAGGCTATATTTTATCCACTGGATGGTTTTAGCTCCTTTGTCGAAGATCAAGTGACCATAGATGTGTGGGTTCATTTCTGGGTCTTCAATTCTATTCCATTGATCTACCTGCCAGTCACTGTACCAATACCATGCTCTATTAACACTATTGCTCTGTAGTACAGCTTGAGAGCCGGGATACTGATTACCCCAGTTCTTTTAGTGTTAAGAATAGTTTTAGCTATCCTGTTTTTTTTGTTGTTGTTGTTATTCCAGATGAATTTGAGAATTGCTCTTTCAAACTCTATAAATAACGGAGTTGGGATTTTGATGGAGATTGCACTAAATCTGTAGATTGCTTTTGGCAAGATGACCATTTTTACTATATTAATCCTGCCAATCCATAAGCATGGAAGAATTTTCCATTTTCTGAGGTCTCTTCGATTTCCTTCTTCAGAGACCTGAAGTTCTTGTCCTTCAAGATCTTTCACTTGTTTGGTTAGAGTCACACTAAGATATTTTATATTGTTTGTGGCTATTGTGAAGGGTGTCATTTCCCTAATTTCTCTTTAAGCCTGCTTATTCTTTGAGTATAAGAAGGCTATTGATTTCCTTGAACTTATTTTATAACCAGCCACTTTGCTAAAGTTGTTTATCAGCTGTAAGAGTTCTCTGGTGGAGTTTTTTTGGGGTCACTTAAGTATACTATCATATCATCTGAATATACAAAGACTTCAGGAAGTTAGACTCCAGAGAGCCAAATAACCCTATTAAAAAATGTGGTAAAGAGCTAAACAAAGAATTTTAACCTGAAGAATTTTGAATGGCTAAGAAGCATCTTAAGAAATGGTCAACATCCTTAGTCATCAGGGAAATGCAAATAAAAACAACCCTGAGATTTCACTTCACACCAGTCAGAATGACTAGAATTAAAAATTCAGGAGACAGCGGGTGATGGCAAGGATGTGGAGAAAGAGGAGCACTCCTCCACTGCTGTTAGGATTGCAAGCTGGTACAATCAGTCTAGAAATCAGTCTGGCTGTTCCTCAGAAAACTGGACATGACACGTCCGGAGGACCCAGCTATATCACTCCTGGGCATACCCAGGATATATACCCAGAGGATTCCATGGCATGCAATAAGGACACATGGCCCACTATGTTCATAGCAGCCTTATTTATAATAGCCAGAAGCTGGAAAGAACCCAGATATCCCTCAATGGAGGAATGGATACAGAAAATGTGGTATATTTATACAATGGAATACTACTCAGCAATCAAAAACCATGAACTCATGAAATTCTTAGGCAAATGGTTGGATCTGGAAAACATCATCCTAAGTGAGGTAACCTAATCACAAAAGAACAGACATGGAATGCAGTCACTGATAAGTGGATATTAGCCTAGAAGCTCTAAATACCCAAGACACAGTTAACATATCAAATCATTCCCAAGAAGCAGGAAGGAGAGGGCCCTGGTCCTGGAAAAAACTTGATGCAGCAATGTAGGGGATTACCAGGACAGAGAAGTGGGAGGGGGTTGATTGGGGAATGGGCAGAGGGAAGAGGGTTTATGAGACTTATTGGGAGGGGGAACCAGGAAAGGGGAAATCATTTGGAATGTAAACAAAGAATGTAGAAAATACAAAAAAAGACAAGAAAAAAGAAAAAAAGGAAATGTAAAAATCTTGTAACCCAAAACATCCAGAAAATCCAGGACACAATGAGAAGACCAAACATAAGGATTATAGGTATAGAAAAGAGGGAGGATTTACATCTTAAAGAGTCAGTAAATATCTTCAACAAAATTATAGAAAACTTCCCTAACCTAAAGAAAGAGATGCCCATGAACATATAAGAAGCCTTCAGAACTCTAAACAGACTAGACCAGAAAAGAAATTCATCCTGTCATATAATAATCCAAACACCAAATGCACTAAACAAAGGAATATTAAAAGCAGTAAGGGCAAAAGGTCAAGTAACATGTAAAGTGAGGCCTGTCAGTTATACCAGACTTCTCAGCAGATACTATGAAAGCTAAAAGATCCTGGCCAGATGGCCTAAAGACCCTAAGAGAACACTAATGTCTGCCCAGACTACTATACCCAGCAAAACTCTTAATTACCATAGATGGAGAAAACAAGACTTTCCATGACAAGAGCAAATTTACACAACATCTTTCCACAAATCCAGCTCTATGAAAGATAAATAGGTGGAAAATGCCAATACAAGGTGGGAAACCACATTGTAGAAAAAGCAATAAAGTAATCGTCTTTCAACAAACCCAAAAGAAGATAGCCACACAAACAGAATTTGACCTTTAACAAAGAACATAACAGGAAGCAACCACCACTTTTCCTTACTATCTCTTCACATCAATGGTCTCAATTCCTCAGTAAAAAGACATAGATTAAGAGACTATATGTAAACAGGACCCAACATTTTGCTACATACAAGAAACCCACCTCAGTGACAAAGGCAGTCACTACTTCAGAGGCAAAGGTTGGAAAACAATTTTCCAAGTATATGGTCCCAAGAAACAAGCGGGATTGGCCATGCTTATATTGGATAAAATTGATTTTCAACCAAAAGTTGTCAAAAAAGATAAGGAGGGGCACCTCAAAGTTAACCAAGGAAAAAATCTACCAAGATGAACTCTCAATTCTGAATATCTATGCTCCAAATGCAAGGACACCCACATTCATAAAAGAAACCTTACTAAAGCCCAAAGCACTCATTGTACCCCACACAATAATAGTGGGAGACTTCAATACCCCACTCTCAACAATGGACAAATCATGCAAACAGAAACTAAACAGAAGCATAGTAAAACTAACTGAACTTATGGACCAAATGGATCTAACAGATATTTATAGAACATTCCATCCTAAAGCAAGAGAATATACTTTCTTCTCTGCACCTCATAGTACCTTCTCCAAAATTGACCATATAATTGGTCACAAAACAGGCCTCAACAGATACAGGAATATTGAAATTATTCCATGCACCTTATCAGATCACCGTGGCCTAAGGCTGGTCTTAAATTCAAACAAAAACAATGTAAAACACACATACACATGGACTTTGAACAATGCTTTTCTCAATGATAGTTTGGTCAAGGAAGAAATAAAGAAATTAAAGACTTTTTAGAATTTAATGAAAATGAAGTTACATCATACCAAAATGTATGGGATACAATGAAAGCAGTGCTAAGAGGAAAACTGATAACTCTAAATGCCTCCAAAAAGAAAAAGGAGAGAGCTTACACTAGCAACTTGACAGTGTATCTGAAAGTTCTAGAACAAAAAGAAGCAAATGTACTTAAGAGGGGTAGACAGCAGGAAATAATCAAACTCAGGGCCAAAATCAACCAAATGGAAACAATAGGAACTATACAAAGAATCCATGAAACCAGAAGCTGGTTCTTTGAGAAAATCAACAAGATAGATAAACCCTTGGCAAGGCTAACAAGAGAGCACAGAGGCACTACCAAAATTAATAAAATCAGAAATGAAAATGGAGACATAACAACAGAAACTGTGGAAATTCAAAAAATAATCAGATCCTACTACAAGAGCTTATACGCAACAAAATTAGAAAATCTGGATGAAAAGGACAACTTACTACATACATACCAGGTGCCAACGTTAAAGCAGGATCAGATAAACAATCTAAATAACACCGTAAGTTCTGAGGAAATAGAACCAGTTGTTAATAGTCTCCCATAAAATATATATATATATATAAAATAAAAAGCTAAGGGCCAGATGGCTTTAGTAGGGAATTCTACCAGATCTTCAAAGAAGAGCTAATACCAATACTCTTCAAACTATTCCATGAAATGGAAACTCAAGGAACATTACACAACTCATTCAATGAAGCCACAATAATGCTTATACCTAAACCAAACAAAGACCAAACAAGGAATGAGAACATTAGGCCAAACTCCGTTATGATTATCAGTGCAAAAAAATGCAACAAAATTCTGTCCAACCGAATCCAAGAATACATCAAAAAGATAATTCACCATGATCAAAGCAAGTAGGCTTCATCCCATGGATGACAGGATGGTTCAATATACAGAAATCCATCAATGTAATCCACTACATAAACAAACTCAAGGAAGAAAAACCACATGGTCATTTCATTAGATGCTGAAAAGGCTTTTGACAAAATCCAGCATCTTTTCATGATAAATGTCTTGGAGAGATCTGGAATCCAAGGTCCATACCTAAACATAGTGAAAGCAATATACCACAAACTTGTAGCCAACATCATATTAAATGGAGAGAAACTTGAAACAATCCCACTAAAATCGGAAACCAGACAAAGCTGCCCATTCTCTCCCTTTCTATTCAATATAGTACTTGAAGTCCTACCCAGGGCAATCAGGCAGCAAAAAGAGGTCAAAGGTATACAAATTGGAAATGAAGAAGTCAAAATATCACTATTTACAGATGATATGATCATATACTTAAGGAACCCCAAAACTACCACCAGAAAACTCCTAAAGCTGATAAACAACTTCAGCAAAGTGGCTGGATATAAAATTAAATGAAACAAATCAGTAGCCTTCCTCTACTCAAAGAATAAACAAGCTAAGAAAGAAATTAGGGAAATGACACCCTTTACAATAGTTACAAATAATATTATATACCTTGGTGTGATTCTAACGAAGCAAGTGAAAGATCTGTATGTCAAGAACTTGAAGAAAGAAATCAAAGAAGATCTCATAACATGGAACAAGCCCCCATGTTCATGGATTAGCAGGATCAATATAGCAAAAATGGCCATCTTGCCAAAAGCAATCTACAAATTCATTGCAATCCCCATCAAAATTCCAAATCAATTCTTCATAGATCTAGAAAGAGCAATTCTCAAATTCATCTGAAATAACAAAAAAACCAGGATAGCTAAAACTATTCTCCACAACAAAAGTTATTCTGGGGGAATCACCACCCCTGAATTCAAGCTCTACTACAAAGCTATAGTGATAAAAATTGTCTGGTATTGGTATGGAGACAGGCAGGAAGATCAATATAAAATAATTGAAGAAACAGAAAAGTGCCCACACAAGTAAAGTCACTTGATATTTGACAAAGGAGCTAAAAACATCCAGTGGAAAAAAGACAGCATTTAACAAATTATGCTGAATCAACTGGAGGTCAGAATGCAGAAAAATGCAAATCGACCCATTCTTATCTCTTTGTACAAAGCTCAAGTCCAAGTGGATCAAGGACCTCCATATAAAACCAGACACACTGATGCTTATAGAGGAGAAAGTAGGGAAGACCCTTGAACACATGGGCACAGGGGAAATTTTCCTGAATAGAACACCAATGGCTTATGCTCTAAGAGCAAGAATTGACAAATGGGACCTCATAAAACTGCAAAGCTTCTGTAAGGCAAAGGACACATTCAATAGGATAAAACTGCAACCAACAGATTGGCAAAAGATCCTTACCAATCCTACATCTGATAGAGGGCTAATATTCAATATATACAAAGAACTCAAGAAGTTAGACTCCAGAAAGTCAAATAACCCTATTAAAAATGGGGTACAGAGTTAAACAGGGAATTTTCAACTAAGGAAACAGTAATGTCCCTGAAGCATCTAAAGAAATGTTCAGCATCCTTAGTTATCAGGGAAATGCAAATCAAAATAACACTGAGATTCCAACTCACACCAGTCAGAACGGCTAAGATCAAAAACTCAGGAGACAGTAGATACTGGAGAGGATGTGGGGAAAGAGGAACACTTCTCCATTGTTGTTGGGATTGCAAGCTGGTAAAACTACTCTGGAAATAGTTTGGCGATTCCTCAGAAAAGTAGACATAGTACTACCTGAAGACCCAGCTATACCACTCCTGGGCATAGACCCAGAAGGTGCTCCACCATGTAATAAGCACAAGCTCCACTATGTGGAGTGGCCTTATTTATAGTAGCCAGAAGCAGGAAAGCACCCAGATGTCCTTCAACAGAGGAATGGATACAGAAATTTTGGTATATATACACAATGGAGTACTATTCAGCTATTAAAAACAATGAATTCATGAAATTCTTAGGCAAATGGATGGAACTAGAAAGTGTCATCCTAACTGAGGTAACCCAATGACAAAAGAAAGCACATGGTATGTACTCACTGATAAGCACATGGTATGTTAACCCAAAAGCTCAATATAAACACGTTATAATTCATAGACCACAGGAAGCTCAAGAAGGAGGAGGACTGAAGTGAGGGTGTTTGGGTTCCTCGGAGAAAGGGAACAAAATATTCACAGGAGCAATAAAGGAGACAAAGTGTGGAGCAGAGACTGAAAGAAAGGCCACCCAAAGACTGCCCTACCTGGGGATTCATCCTATAAACAGTCACCAAACTCCGACACCATTATGGACGACAAGAAGTACATACAGAAAGGAGCATGTCATGGTTGTCTCCGGAGGGGCCCTGTCAGAGCCCTACACATACAGAAGCAGATGCTAGCAGCCAACCATTGGACTGGATGTAGAGTCCCCAATGGAGGAGTTGAAGTGTGGGCTGGAGGAGCTGAAGGGGTTTACAGCCCCATGGGAAGAACAATGATAATGGCCACCCAGATGCCCCCAGAACTCCCAGGGACTAAACCATCAACCAAGGGGTACACATGGTTCCAGCCAAAAGTGTGGCAGAGGAATGCCTTGTTGGGCATCAGTGGGAGAAGAGGTCCTTGGTTCTGTGAAGGCTCAATAGATGACCCAACAAAGGAAAATTGAGGGGGAATATGGGGGTGGGTCGGGTGGAGGGGCATATACTTGGAAGAAGGGGGTGGGAGGAGGGATTGAAGGTTTTCAGGGAGGGGGGAAAACGGGAAAAGTTTTAGCACTTGAAATGTAAATAAAAATTATATTCAATAAAAATAATGTAATGTATAATTGTTTAATTGTTGAGCAAAAACATTTCTCATTTATAATTTTAGGAACAATTTTTTCAAGGTTTAGAAATTTTGTTTTTGCCAACTTTTTAATATCTAACAATTCCACATATGTGATATATTTTGATCATATTTATCTCCTATTACTCATCTTCTATCTCATCCCACTCCCTCAGAAACCCTTCTTCCAACATGCTCCCTGCTGAACACTTTCAATTCTCTCTTTGAAACCAACTGAGCTTAATTAGGATTGACTGCATGAGCATTGTCTAGGAACTATTTACTGAAAGATATGTAACTAACCAGTAGCTATACCACTGAAGAAAAAAGTATCCATCCTCCAGAAGCCATTAACAGCTAAAGCCCATCAGCTAGGAGTGAGGCCTGATGAGCTCTCCTGTGCATGCTGGAACAATGACAATTTTATTTTAGCCATGTCTTATGCAGGAAAACACAGCTAGTATGAATTCAAAAACCATGTGATGTCAAGGAGACATTTCACGGCATTCGTACCCATTCTTAAGCTCCTATATTTTTCTATTCCCTTTTCTGTGATATTCTCTGAGCCTTGGACCAGATGATATAGATGTTCCATTTAAGACTGAGTACTCAATACAATAGCCATTAGTCTGAACACTTTTTACCATTTAAAAATCTCTACAATAAGCACTTCTTGCACAAAAAGCAGCTTATTGGGAGACCAGTTTGAGAGCACCAGTAATCTCTGGGTATGAACAATCAAAGTTGTTTCCTGTTTATAAGTTAGTCTTTCCATATGAGGTTCAAAATTGCTCTTTCAATGTCTGTAAAATGTGGTGTTGGAATTTTGATGGAATTGCATTGAATCTGTATATTGCAATTGGTAAAATGGCCATTTTTACTATGTTAATCCTGCCAATCTAGGATCATGAGAGATCTTCCTAACTTCTAAGATATTCTTCAATGTCTTTCTTCGGGAACTTAAAGTTCTTGTCATACAGATCTTTCATTTGCTTGGTTAGAGATACAACAAATTATTTTATATTATTTGTGGCTACTGTAAGGGGTGTTGTTTCCCTAATTTCTTTCTCAGCCTGTTTATTATTTGCATAATATAGGGCTACTGTTTGTTTGTTTTTTTTACTTAATTTTGTATCCAGCCATTTTGCTGAAGTTGCTTATCACCTGTAGGAATTCTCTGGTAAAAAATTTTTTTGGGGGGGGGTCACTTATGAATACTATCATATCATCCACAAATAGTGATACCTTGACTTCTTCCTTTCCAATTTGTATCCCCTTGATCTCCTTTTGTTCTCTTATTGGTCTAGTTATACCTTCAAGTACTGTATTGAATAGATAAGGAAAGAGTGGGCAGCCTTGTCTTATCCCTGATTTTGGTGGTATTGCTTTAGGTTTCTCTCCATTTAATTAGACAGCTATTGGCTTGCTGTATATTGTTTTTATTATGTTTAGGTATGTGCCTTGAATCCCTAATCTCTCCAAGACTTTTAATATGAAGTAGCATTGGATTTTGTTGAAAGCTTTTTAGCATCTAATGAGATGATCATGTTATTTTTTCTTTCAGTTTATTCATATAATGGATTACATTGATGGATTTTCATATATTGAACCATCTATGCAAGCCTGGTGTGAAACCTACTTGATCATGGTGAGTGATGTTTGTGATATATTCTTGGATTTTGTTTGTAAGAATTTTATTGAGAAAAAGGAACTTCTGGAGGAATCACCATTCCTGATCTCAAGCTGTACTACAGGGCAATAGTTAAAGAAACTGCATGGTATTGGTACAGAAACAGACAGGTTGATCAATGGAATTGAATCAAAGACCCAGAAATAAACTCACATAACTATGGTCATTGAATTTTGACAAAGAAGCCAACATCTTACAATGGATTTTCTTTTTTAAAAAAGTGTTTTCAACAAGTGGTTCTAGGCTAAATGGAAGTCTGCATGTAGAAGAATGCCAATAGATCTATACTTATCACCCTACAGAAAACTCAGTCCACATGGATCAAGGACCTAAACATAAAACTGGATACATTAAATCTAATAGAAGAGAAAGTAGAAAATAGCCTTGAATATATTGGTACGGGAGATAATTTCCTGAACAAAACACCAATAGCTCAGGCTCTAAGAGTAACAATTGATAAATGGGACCTCATGAACCTACAAATCTTCGTTAAGGCAAAGGACACTGTCAGTAGGGCAAAACAGCAACATACATTGGGAAAAAACCTTTACTAACTCTAAATCTGACAAAGGACTAATATTCAAAGTGTCTAATCAAGAAGTTAGACTCCAACAACCAAAATAACACTATTAAAGATGGGGTACAGACTTAGGAAGAAAATATCAATCAACCAGACCCTCCTCCAGAGCTCCCATGGAATAAACCACCATCCAAAGAGTACACATGGAGCAATCCATGGCTTCAGCAGCATATTTAGCAGAGGATGGCCTTGTTGGGCATCAATGGAAGGAGAGGCCCTTGGTCCTTTGAAGGCTTGATGCCCCAGTGTACGGTAATGCCATGGCAGGGAAGCAGGAGTAGGTTAGTAGGTGGGGAAGCACACTCATAGAAGCAGGGGGAGGGGATCATATAGGGGGGTTCCAGAGGGAAAAACCAGGAAAGGGGATAATATTTGAAATGGAAATAAAATATCTAATAAAACAAAAAAGAAAAATGCATTGGAAATAATATGAGAATTAAAAAAAGAGAAATGAAGATATTATTTCTCATGAGACAGAAGAATAAGAATGGCAATTATGGGAAGCAGACAAAATAGGTGCTTGTGGAAGAAATAATAAAATATAAGTAGGAAAAAAATGGGGTACAGAACTAATCAGAGAATGCTCCACAGAGGAATCTAGAAAGGCAGAGAGGCACTTAAATAAATGTTCATATGGTTTTTTTCTTTGAGTTTGTTTGTGTAGTGGATTGCATTGATGGATTTCCATAAATTGAACCATCCCTGCATCCCTGGGATGAAGCCTACTTGATCATGGTGGATGATCGTTTTGATGTGTTCTTGGATTCGGTTGGCAAGAATTTTATTGAGTATTTTTGCATCAATATTCATAAGGGAAATTGGCCTGAAGTTCTCTTTCTTTGTTGGATCTTTGTGTGGTTTTGGTATCAATGTAATTGTGGCTTCATAGAATGAGTCGGGTAGAGTTCCTTCTGTTTCTATTTTGTGGAATAGTTTGAAGAGTATTGGTGTTAGATCTTCTATGAAGGTCTGATAGAATTCTGCACTGAAGCCATCTGGTCCTGTGCTTTTTGGGTCTGGAAGCTTATCTATGACCCCTTTTATTTCTTTAGGGATTATGGGCCTGTTTAGATGATCTATTTGATCCTGATTCAATTTTGGTGTTTGGTGTCTGACTAGGAAGTTGTCTATTTCCTCCAGATTCTCCAGTTGTGTTGAGTATAGGCTTTGGTAGTAAGATCTGATGATTTTTTTGAATTTCCTCAGTTTCTGTTGTTATATCTCCCTTTTCATTTCTAGTTTTGTTAATCTGGATAATGTCTCTATGCCCTTTGGTTAGTCTGGCTAAGGGTTTATCTATCTTGTTGATTTTCTCAAAGAACCAGCTCCTGGTTTTGTTGATTCATTGGCACAGGGGAAAAGTTCCTGAACAGAACACCCATAGCTTATGCTCTAAGACAAGAATTGATAAATGGGATCTCATAAAATTACAAAGTCTCTGTAAGGCAAAGGACACCATCAAATGGACAAAATGGCAACCAACAAATTGGAAAAAGACCTTTACCAACCCTACATCTGATAGAGGGCTAATATCCAATATATACAAAGAACTCAAGAAGTTAAACCCCAGGGAACCAAATAACCCTATTAAAAAATGGGGTACAGACCTAAACAAAGAATTTTCACCTGAAGAATTTCGGATGGCCGAGAAGCACCTTAAGAAATGCTCAACATCATTAGTCATTAGGGAAATGCAAATCAAAACAACCCTGAGATTTCACCTCACACCAGTCAGAATGGCTAAGATTACAAACTCAGGAGACAGCAGTCGTTGGTGAGGATGTGGAGAAAGAGGAACACTCCTTCACTGCTGGTGGGATTGTAAGATGGTACAACCACTATGGAAATCAGTCTGGTGGTTCCTAAGAAAACTGGACATGACACTTCCTGAGGACCCTGCTATACCTCTCCTGGGCATATACCCAGAAGATTACGCAGCATGCAATAAGGACACATGCTCCACTATGTTCATAGCAGCCTTATTTATAATAGCTAGAAGCTGGAAAGAACCCAGATATCCCTCAGTGGAGGAATGGATACAGAAAATGTGGTATCTATACACAATGGAGTACTATTCAGCAATTAAAAATAATGAATTCATGAAATTCTTAGGCAAATGGATGGAACTGGAAAATATCATCCTAAGCAAGGTAACGCAATCGCAAAAGAATACACATGGAATGCAATCATTGATAAGTGGATATTAATTAGCCCTGAACCTCTGAATACTGAAGATACAATTAGCATATCAAATGATTCCCATGAAGAAGGAAGAAGAGGGCCCTAATCCTGGAAAGGCTTGATCCAGCATTGTAGGGGAGTGCCAGGAGTGAGAAAAGGGAGGGGAGAAAATAGGGTAATGGGTGGAGAGAAGAGGACTTATGGGACATATGGGAGGGGGGGGACTGGGAAAGGGGAAAGCTTTTAGAATGCAAACAAAGAATATAGAAAATAAATTTAAAAAAAGAAATGTTCAACATCCTTAGTCATCAGGGAAATGCAAATCAAAACAACCCTGAGATTCCACTTACACCAATCAGAATGGTTAAGATCAAAATCCCAAGTGATAGCACGTGTTGGTGAGGATGTGGAGATAGGGGATACTCCTCCACTGCTGGTGGAATTGCAAATTTGTACAACTACTCTGGAAACCAATCTGGTGGTTTCTCAGAAAACTGGAAATAGTTCTATCTGAAGACCCAGCTATATTGCTCCGGGCCATATACTAAAAAGATGCTCCAACATACCACAAGGAAACATGCTCCACTATGTTCATGGCAGCTTTATTCATAAGAGCCAGAAACATGGAAAAAATCCAGATGTCCTTCAACTGAGAATGAATACAGAAAACGTGGTTCATTTATACAATGGGATACTATTCAGATGTTAAAAACAAGGACATCATGAATTTTGCAGGCAAATGAATGGAACATGAGAATATTATTTTGAGGGAGGTATCCCAGACCCAAAAAGACATGCATGGTATGTACTCACTGATATGTGGATATTAGCCATAAAGTACAGGGTGCCCATGATACACCCCACAGACCACCTGAAGATAAACAAGAAGGAAGGCCCAAGTGAGAATGATTGAATCTCACTTAGAAGGGGGAATAAAATAATCAGAAGAGGCAGAGGGAAGGAGAGAACTGAGTTGGAGAGAGGTTGGGGAGGGGTATGGGGGTCAGGAGCAAGCATGTAGAGAGGCAGGGGAATGAATGGAAATCTGCTATTGCAAGGTCAGGGGATCTCTAGGAAGTTTCAGAGACTTGGGATGGGGGAGGCTCCCAGGAGTCAATGTGAGTGACCTTAGCTAAGATGCCTAACAGTGGGGACATAGAACAAGAAGAAGCCACCTCCTGTCATCAGGCAGGACCCAAAGTGGAGGAATAAGTACACCAAACAACCCACAAAACTTTTGACCCAAAATTTGTCCTCTCTAAAAGAAATGTAGGGACAAAGATGTAGCAGAGACTAAGAGAATGGCCAACCAATAACAAGCCCAACTTGAGACCCATCCCATGTACAAACACCAATCTCTAACATTATTACTGATACTCTGTTATACTTGGAGAAAAGAGCCTAACATAACTGTCCTCTGAGAGGCTCTACCCAGCCAAACATTGGTTGGAGGTTGGGGACTCTTATGGAAGAGTTGGGGAAAGGACTAAAGGCCCTAAAGAGGGATAGGAATTCTACAAAAAGACCTGCAACAGAGTCAAATAACCTGGACCTCTGGGAGCTTTCAAAGACTGAGCCAACAACCAAAGAGCATACATGGGCTGAACTGAGGGCCCCTGCCATATATGAAGCAGATATGAAGCTCAGTTTCCATGTGTCCCAACAATTGAAATGGGAGTTGTCCCTAACACTATAACCTGACTGTGAAATCCATTCCCCAACAGGGATGCCATCTCTGGCTTCAGTGGGAGAGAATGTGCCTAATCCTACAGAAATATTCTGTAGAACCTTAATGTACCAGCATGGGGGATGCCCAGTGGGGGCTCACTCTTTCAGAGAAGGGAAATGTTGGGGGAACAATTCTGTGAAGGGTGACCAGGCGGGGGCAGCATTTGTGGTGTAAATAAACAAACAAATAATAAGTCTTTCATAAGAAGTGGAATGATATTTTGTAACCATCAGCCAGTAAGGAATCCCTTAGACACAAAACATAATGGTTCTCAGATATCAGCATGCCAAAAGTTGAAAATAGTTCCCAACTGTCTGGTTGAAAACAGTACCATTCATCTGGGGATGTTTTACACATTAGAACTGCACCAAGGAGAAGATTTTAAGTAAAAAGCTCAGAAGTTGGGCAGTTATCCTATGGCTCTGAATAGCTTCCAGGAGTTCTTCCTTCTCATTCATTCATCTCTGGACAATAAGAACTAGGTCATAGGATCAAGATGACTGGCATTTTTTTTTTTTTGCCTTTGCTTCTGCTTTTTGGTGACAAGTACTGAGGTTTCATCTCAAATTCTTGGTTTTTTTCTTGTTGTTGTTGTTTTGTTTTTTAAAATCACGTCCTCTTTAAAAGTCAATCTGTATAGATTTCATGCAATCTATTTTTACTGGTGGTCATAAGAGATTTTCCTGTTTCAGAGCATGATTTGTCTGAAAATTAGCATTCTCTGTTAACCCAGAAAATGCTCTGAGGAGTTCTCTTAGGAAGATAGATATCAGCTGGAAAGAGGGATAAGGGGAATTTTAAGCTGATAAGCAAGTTCTGCAACTGGCCAATAAATATGTCTCTCTGGGCTTAGGAAGACCAGCAAGGTCTTTGCAGTATCCACTGAGCTCTGTCCTACCAGCCTCACCCCCTGCAGACTGCAGGTCAACAACAACAACAACAACAACAACAACAACAAACAACCATGCTTGGGGATGAGATATAGGGCTCCTTCCCACCCAGTAAATTATATTTTCTGTTTCCTGGAGCTGTCCTTTAAAGACCTCAACTTTTTTTTTAATTTTTTTTTAATGGAAGTCTTCTCTTATAGCAGGTTACAAGGCAAAAATTCGCCTCTTATATATGTGCACTTCTGGGTGTTATATTTAGTAAGTTTTTTCTTTTTTTTTTCTTGAAAAGGGAAGTAAAAACACTTTATGATAAAATGAAAGATTTACATGGAAAATATTTCAGATAAACATTAAAATTGACAATTTTCATAGAATATTAAAGAGTAAAATGGTAGACATGTAAAACATTGCTAAATTAATTAAAATATATAATAGAAACATTTTATGATAGAATTGAAGATTTATGTGGAAAATATTTCTGATAAAATTGCATAAAAATGTAGAAAAATATAGAAAAACATGTTAGAATTGAAGATTATCATGGAATTTTTATATAGATATAATAATGGTAGGCATAAAAGTATTCCTAAGTTGATTGAAAGTGGAATTATAAACATTTTCTGATAAACTTGAAGATTTACATGAAAAATATTTCTGATAAAATTGAAGAAATATATATAAAAACATGTTAAAATTAAAGATTATGATGGAAATTATACAGATAAAATGATAGGCATAAAGATAATTCTAAGTTGATTTTTTTGTTGTTATTTTCATGACAGGGTTTCTCTGTATAGTCCTGACTGTCTTGGCACTCACTATGTAGACCAGGCTGGCCTCAAACTCAGAAATCCGCCTGCCTCTGCCTCCCAGAGTGTTGGGATTACAGGCATGTGCCACGACCACCTGGCAATTCTAAGTTGATTGAAGGTAGAAATATAACATTTTCAGATGAAATTGAAGATTTACATGGAAAATATTTCTGGTAAAATTTAAGAAATATATACACGAGCATGTTAAAATTGACTATTTCATGGAAAATTTTACATATAAAATAGTAGATATAAAAACTCTTTCTAAATTAATTGAAGATGGAATTAGAAACATTGGTGATAAAATCAAAGATTTACATTGAAAACATTTCTGATAAAATATAGGAAATATATAGAAAGACATTAAAATGGAAGATTATCATGAAATATAATGCAGATAAAGCGGTAGACATAAAAACACATTACTAAATTAACTAAAAGGGGAATTACAAACATTTTCTGATAAAATTGAAGATTTACATGAGAAATATTTCTGCTAGTCTATGTCTTCTCATTTGAGAGTTGAGTCCATTGTTGTTAAAAGATATTAAGGAATAGTGATTTTTGCTTCCTGTTATTTTTGATGTTATTTTTATGTTTGTGTGGGTATCTTCTTTTGGGTTTGTTGGAAGAAGATTATTTTCTTGCTTTTTCTAGGGTGTAGTTCCCCTCCTTGTGTTGGCATTTTCCCTCAATTATCCTTTGTATGACTGTATTTATGGAAGATGTTGTGCAAATTTGGTTTTATCATGGAATATCTTGGTTTCTCTATCTATGATGATTCAGAGTTTTGCTGGGTATAGCAGCCTGGGCTGGCATTTGTGTTCTCTTAGGGTCTGTGTGAGGTCTGCCCAGGATCTTCTAGCTTTTATCAACTCTGGTGAGAAGTCTGGTGTTATTCTGATAGGTCTGCCTTTATAAGTTACTTGCCTTTTTTCCCTTACTGCTTTTAATATTCTTTCTTTGTTTAGTGAATTTGGTGTTTTGATTATTTTGTGACGGGAGGACTTTCTGTTCTAGTCCAGACTGTTTGGAGTTCTGAAGGCTTCTTATATGTTCATGGGCATCTTTCTCTGGGTTAGGGAAGTTTTCTTCTACAATTTTGTTGAAGATATTTACTGGGTCTTTAAGATGTAAATCCTTGCTCTCCTCTATACCTATAATCCTTAGGTTTGGTCTTCTCATTGTGTCCTGGAGTTCCTGAATGTTTTGGGTTATCAGCTTTATGCATTTTGCATTTTCTTTGACTGTTGAGTCAATGTTTTCTATGATATCTTCAGCACCTGATGTTCTTTCTTCTATCTCTTATATTCTGGCTTTGATGCTTGCATCTATGATTCCTGAATTCTTTCCAAGGTTTTCTATCTCCATAGATGTCTCACTTTGTGATTTCTTTATTGTTTCTACTTCCACTTTTAGATCATAGATTGCTTTGTTAAGTTCCTTCTCTTGATTGTTTGTGTTTTCCTGTAATCCTTTAAGGGATTTTTGTGTTTCTTCTATAAGTGCTTTTGCCTGTTGACCGATGTTCTCCTATATTTCCTTAAGGGAGTTATTCAAGTCTTTCTTGAAGCCCTCTATCAGCGTCATGAGATACAATTTTAAATACAACTCTTGCTTTTCCAGTGTGTTGGGTTATCCGGGACTTGCTGTGTCGGGAGAGCTGGGTTCTGCGGTTGCCATGTGGCCTTGGTTTCTGTTGATAGGGTTCTTGTGCTTGCCTTTCACCATCTGGTTATATCTGGTGCTAGTTGGTATTGTTGTCTCTGGCTGGAGTTTGTTCCTCCTGTGGGCCTGTAAGCCTATGTCCTTATTCCTCTGAGCTTAAAAGTGAAAACACTGCTGTGAGATATCTCTCTCTCTCCTGGCTGGCTATGCACAGAAGGCTGTAGAGTTTCCCCAGCTCCCTGGTTCAAGTGGGGGTGGGAAGACTTTTGTCCCAGCTGCTCCACTGATCTTATGCCCTGTGCACTCCTAGCTGGGTACCCTCTAGAGAGAAGAGGAGATCTCACTTATGTACTCAGAAGTGAAAGCACTGCTGGGAGATCTCTCATTCTTGGCGGGCTGTGCACAGAAAGCTGTGGAGTTTCTGGGCTCCCTGGTGCAAATGGTGGCGGGCAACATATTCCTTTATGAAGCAGTTCTCACCCAAAAACCTAGCCAGGGAGCCAGGGGCAGGAAGTTGGTCATTATTGTCAACCAGTAGGAGGAAGACTGCTCTATATTTAGTAATTATAAATATCACAAATTGCATTTGTTGTTGCTCAATAAGCTCCCCCATTGCTTATACCTATAAACACCACCACCCCAGTTCAATAAAAACACAAAATCTCCTTTATGTCCTTCTCCTTTACACACACACACACACACACACACACAGAGAGAGAGAGAGAGAGAGAGACAGAGACAGAGACAGAGACAGAGACAGAGACAGAGAGACAGAGAGACAGAGAGATGAGAGAGACAGAGAGAGGGGGGGAGGGAGGGAGGGAGAGAGAGAGAGAGAGAGAGAGAGAGAGAGAGAGAGAGAGAGAGAGAGAGATGCGATTTGTTGATTATGTTTGAAAACACAGTCCATTGGAGCATGATCAACTTGGGACCATACCCACAAAGAAAACTAGCTATCCCTCCTCTAGCAGGCATTGATGGGCAATTGCTTCTCTCCCAGCGCTAGAACCTCCTGTGTTTCTTCCTCTTCCATGATGAAATGATGACTATTTAGCCAGTTTTCCTAGTGCACAGGAGGAGACAATTAAAAAGAAAAAAAGCATGTGGGTTTCTCAAGTTTTGGACTGGTATCTTCCTCAACAACTATGAACCAACCATCCTAACTATCTCCAATCAACCTCTAGCTATTTATCAGTTCCCTGTTCTTCTGTAGTGTGTGTGTGTGTGTGTGTGTGTGTGTGTGTGTGTGTGTGTGTGTGTGTGTATTCATGTTGGTGTACATGTTCATGAGTATGTATAGAGGACAGAAGTCAATTTCAGATATTGTTTCTCTAGCCATCAACCTTGTATTTTAGAAACATTCACTAAACTTATCCACTATAAGTCACTTAAATTTAGCAGATTAAAATAAGTTAGCTGGCCAGTGAATTCTAGGAATCCATTGTTACTGTTTTCCCCAGTACTGGGAATACAAATGTATGCCACTATATCTAGCTTTTGTATATGAATTCCGGGAATCCAAATCTCAAGCCCTAATGTTTGAAGAGCAAGCACATTATTTACTGAGCCATCTCTTCCATAATTCCTGTTACTCTTTATATCACTGGATGCTCAGCTGCCTGTTTTGTGAGCCCTCTGGGAAAGGGTTGCCATAGTAATGTGCTCTTCAGGATGCCTCTCTGCTTCACAATATGACATGCCCAGACTGCATTGTCTACTGTAGTAGGATCATAAGTTTGAACACTTGATCTCCAGTCAGTGATAATGCTTGGGAAGGTTGTGGAACCTGTAGGAAGTGGAACCTTGCTAGAGAAAGTATATCACTATGTATGGGTCTTAAGGTCTGATAGCCTGGATATTCTCTATTTCCCCACTGAAGAGCCAATGGCTGGTTCAGATGCCATTCCTTCCCTTCCTGCTACCATACCTTCCTGACCTTGACAGAATGATCCCCTGGAACTACAAGCCCAAATTAATCCTTTCTTCTATAAGTCACTTGTATCAGTCTGTTGTGCTAAAGTGACTACAGTAATTCCATCTTATCCTGATTCAATTTTGTGTCTGTTTACCAGCAGTTTTCAACCTGTGGGTCATAACCCCTTTGGAGGTCAAATGACCCTCTCATAGGAGTTGCCTAAGAATGTAAGAAATCAGATGTTTCCATTATGATTCATAATTGTAGCAAAATTACAGTCATTATGTAGCAACACAAATAATTTTATGGTTGGGGTCACAACACGAGGAAGTGTATTAAAGGGTCACAGGATTAGGAAGGTTGAGACCTACTGGCTTACACATTTTTCAACCCTCTATTTCCACAACAGGCATGTCTGACTTGGCAACATATTTGGGATTGTCAGTGACCCTGACCACAATCCAGATGTATTAACCCAAATAATTATTGCTTGTGCAAACTAAACATCAACTAACCAATAGAGGTATATATCAAAATTAATTGTCATGTTGTGTTCTGCCAAAACAGATGTTGCAAGGTTACTCTGACCCTCATCTATGACTGATATAATTGTGGGATTTTCCTTTAAGAGTCTTTATGAAGAACTAGCACACTCTTGGTTGCCAACCCAAATAAAAGACTCTTGTAGTTTTATTGGCTTAATGAGTGTAGTGGTCTCTAACTCTCTCAAGTAGATTATTTCAGTGTCACTACAACAGAAAGTAACTAATAACTCCATATTTGGGCATGCCAATTATTTATGTTATCATTAATAACATTGAAATGACAGATGCTTAGAATAGGACCAGACCTGGCAAATTGATGAAACTCATAAAGAAATGAAGTAGGAGGGTTTGATTCCACACAAATGAGACTGGCAAAACCCTGAAAAGCGTGCAAACATCCAGCAATGTAGAAAAACTGGAACCACACCCATGAGCAATGAGAAGGAAAATTGCCATAATCTCTTTGGATGTGATTTTGCAAAGTCTATTAAACTTAAGATGAATGTAGTCTAAAAGCCAGAAATTCTACTTTGATATAAACCCCTGTGCCCACAAAGAACAAAACTGTAAAAAAAAAAAATGTCTGTAGCATTGGTTTTTATGTCAAAATTTAAAAAGGAAGCCCCAACAGCCAGTATTAGACTAGATAAATGATACATTATAAAAAGACATTGTCATGGGGGCCATCAAAATTAAGAGCTCCTAGAATGCACTAAGCTGAATGGAAATGAGAAACAAGTTGTCAAATCTTTGCTAAAATAAACCATTTGTAGGAGTTTTTAATTTTAGAAAAATCCATAGGCAATAAAATTCTGAGACAGATAATTTGGTTGGAGCTGGTTAGCTCTGAAGGGAGGAAGTAAAAAGTTTCAGGATCATGTCTGTAACTACTGTGATTCTTTTCAAATGCTCAAAAGCATTTGCAGTAAAACATAATAGTATGTTAAATTTCTATAAGTTCCTTTACAGAGCCATTTCAAAAATGAGGTGCATCATATTCAAGGTTCATACAGTAATATGGACTTTGGAGCAAGAACTTTGAAAATACCTAGTGGGATACTATTTTTTCCCAAATCAACATTCTAATTCTTAATACAGAGATTTCATCAAAAGTTAAAAAAAAAAAAAACAATGCCCAATGTTCTACGGTCTACTTCTAGTTTACCATTCATCTCTGCACTATTGTCAAGTCAAATATGGAAGGAACAGCTGTTTCCTGGATTCTAAAATTTTGCTCACATCTAGTATCTGTATTAGTAGTTAGTGGAGATACGGTGATAATGATAAAGTTTCCAAATAGTGGGTAATTCACAATTGTAACTGACGTTATTATTCTTAAAAAAAAAAAAAAAAACTTTATCGACTTAATTGTGTGTATGTGTGTCTGTCACTGCACTTGTGTAGAGCTTACAGAACAACTTGTAAGAGTCACTTCTCTCCTATTCTGTGTGCCTGAGACATCCTGCTCTCATCACCAGGCATGATGTGGAAAACACATTTATCCGCTTAGCCATCTAACTGGCTCCAGACTTCCTAATGTGAGATCTCTTAGCATTTACCCATGTTCCTACATACTTCTTTCCCAAAAGAAGTAGCCTTTCCCCCTACCTCTTTTGATTCTATGAGGATTCTCCCCCGTTCTCCCACCCACTTTCATGTTCTTGCATGGGCATTACCCTACACTGTGGCATCGAGCCTTCATTGGACCAAGTACCTCTCCTCCCTTTGATGTCCAACAAGGCCATCCTCTGCTACATATGCATCTGGACCCCTGGCTCCCTCCATGTGTACTCTTTGGTTGGTGGGTTAGTCCCTGGGAGCTCTGGGGGTACTAGTCGGTTCATATTGTTGTTCTTCCTATGGAGCTGCAAACCCCTTTAGCTCCTTCAGTCCTTCCTCTAACTCCTCCATTGGAGACCTTCTGCTCAGTCCAACTGTTGGTTGCAAGCATCTACATCTGTATTTTTCACGCTCTGGCAGAGCATCTCAGGAGATGGCTATATCAGGCTCCTATCAGGAAGCACTTGTTGGCATCCACAATAGTGTCTGGGTTTGGTGACTGTATATGGGATGGATCCCCAGGTGGGGAAGTCTCTAGATGGCCATTCGTTCCGTCTCTGCTCCAAACTTTGTCTCCATATTTGCTCCCATGACTATTTTGTGCCCCTTCTAAAAAGGACTGAAGCATCCACTCTTTGGTCTTCCTTCTTCTTCAGCTTTGTGTAGTCTATGAATTGTATCTTGGGTATTCTGAGCTTTTGGGCTAATATCCACTTAACAGAGAGTGAATACCATTTGTGTTCTTTTGTGATTGGGTTATCTCACTCAGGGTGACACTTTCTAGTTCTATCTATTTGCCTAAGAATTTCATGGATTCACTGTTTTTAATAGCTGAATAGTACTCCATTGTATAAATGTACCACATTTTCTGTATCCATTCCTCTGTTGAGGGGCATCTGGGTTCTTTCCAGCTTCTGGCTATTATAAATAAGGCTGCTGTGAATATAGTGGAGCATGTGTCCTTATTACATGTTGGAGAATCTTCTGGGTGTATGCCCAGGAGTGGTATAGCTGAGTCCTCTGGTACTACTATGTCCAAATTTCTGAGGAACTGCCAGACTGATTTCCAGAGTGGTTGTAGCATCTTGCAATCACACCAGCAGTGGAGGAGCATTCCTCTTTCTCCATATCCTCGCCAGCATCTGCTGTCACCTGAGTTTTTGGTCTCGACCATTCTGACTTACGTGAGGTGGAATCTCAGGGTTGTTTTGATTTGTATTTCCTTGATGACTAAGGATGTTGAACATTTCTTTAGGTGCTTCTCAGCCATTTAGTATTCCTCAGTTGAGAATTCTTTGTTTAGCTCTTTACCCCATTTTTAATAGGGTTATTTGTTTCTCTGGAGTTTAACTTTTTGAGTTCTTTGTATACATTGGATATTAGCCCTCTATCAGATATAGATAGGATGGGTAAAGATCTTTTCCCAATCTGTTGGTGGCCATCATGTACTATTGACAGTTTCCATTGTCTTACACAAACATTGCAATTTTATAGGGTCCCGTTCATTGATTCTTGATATTAGAGCATAAACCATTGCTGTTCCATTCAGGAATTTTTCCCCTGTGCCGAAGTGTTTGAGGCTTTTACCCACATTCTCTTCTATTAGTCTTAGTCTATCAGGTTTTATGTGGAGGTGCTTAATCCACTTGGACTTGAGTTTTGTACAAGGAGATAAGAATGGATCAATTTGCATTTTTCTACATGGTGACCACCAGTGGAAACAGCACCCTTTGTTGAAAATGCTGTCTTTGTTTTCCACCAGATGGTTTGAGCTC
Source organism: Apodemus sylvaticus (assembly GCF_947179515.1). Lineage (NCBI taxonomy): Eukaryota > Metazoa > Chordata > Mammalia > Rodentia > Muridae > Apodemus > Apodemus sylvaticus. The sequence goes on from NC_067495.1 coordinate 37,539,474, forward strand.
CTTTGTCAAAGATCAAGTGGCCATAGTTGTATGGGTTCATTTCTGGGTCTTTAGTTCTATTTCATTGATCTACCTGCCTGTCTCTGTACTAATGCCATACATCTTTTATCACTATTGCTTTGTAATACAGCTTGAGGTCAGAGATGGTATTCTCCCAGACGTTCTTTTATTGTTGAGAATAGGTTTTGCTATCCTGGGTTTTTGGTTATTCCAAAGAAATTTGCAAATTGCTCTTTAAGAATTGAGTTGTAATTTTGATGTGGATTGTATTGTATCTGTAGACTGCTTTTGGCATGATGGCCATTTTTACTATATTAACCCTGCCAACACATGAGCATGGGAGTTCTTTTTATGTTCTGAGATCTTCTTTGATGTCTTTCTTCAGAGACTTGAAGTTCTTCTCATACAGATCTTTCACTTACTTGGTTAGAGTCACACCAAATATTTTTTAATATTTGTAACTACTGTGAAAGGTGTTGTTTCCCTAATTTCTTTCTCAGCCCATTTATCCTTTGAATAGAGGAAGACTTTGAAGGCCTTAGAGAATTCTGTACTAAACCCATCTTGTCCTGAGATTTTTTTTGTTTTTTGTTTTTGTGTTTTTTTTTTCTTTTTTGGTTTTTAATTTTTTTTGGTTGGGAGAATTTTAATGACTGCTTCTATTTCTTTAGGGATTATGCAACTGTTTAGATGGTTGATCTGACCCTAATTTAACTTTGGTACCTTGTATCTGTAGAGAAAACAGTCCATTTCATGCAGATTTTCCAGGTTTTGTCAGTATTGGCTTTTGTAATAGGTTCTGATGATTTTTTTTAATTTCCTCAGTTTCTGTTGTTATATCTCCCTTTTCATTTCTGATATTGTTAATTTGGATACTGTCTCTGTACCCTTTGACTAGTTTGGTTAGGGGTTTGATCTATCCTGTTGATTTTGTCAAAGAAACAGGTCCTGGTTTTGTTGATTCTTTGTACAGTTCTTTTAGTTTCTAGTTGGTTGATTTCAGCCCTGAATTTGATTATTTCCTACTGTCTAGTCCTCTTGCATGTATTTCCTTCTTTTTGTTCTAAATCTTTCAGGTGTGCTGTTAAGGTCCTAGTGCATGCTCTCTCCAGTTTCTCTTTGGAGGTACTGAGAACTAAGTGTTTTCCTCGAACCACATCTTTCATTGTGTCCTATTAAGTTTGGATAAGCCGTACCTTCATTTTCACTAAATTCTAAAAAGTTTCTAATTTCTTTCATTATATTTTCCTTGACCAAATTATCACTGAGTAGGGCCTTGTTCAGCTTCCATGTGTATGTGGATTTTCTGTTGTTTTTGTTGTTATTGAAGACCAGCCTTAGTGAGTGTTGATCTGATAGGATGCATGGGATTATGCCAATCTTCTTGTTTCTGTTGAGGCAGATTATGTGGTCAATTTTGGAGAAAGTACCAGGAGGTGCTATGAAGAAGGTATATTGTTTTGTTTTAGGATGAAATGTTCTATAGATATCTGTTAAATCCTTTTGGTCCATAAATTTTGTTACTTTCACTGTGTCTCTCTTTTGTTTCTGTTTCCATGATCTGTCCATTAATGAGAGTGGGGTGTGGAACTCTCTATTATTGTGTGAAGTGCAATGTGTGCTTTCAACTTTGGTAGAGTTTCTTTTATGATTGTGGGTGCCCTAGCATTTGGAGCATATATGTTCAGAATTGAGAATTCTTCTTGTTAGATTTTTACTTTGATGAGTATGAAGTGTCCTTCCTTATCTTTTTTGATAACTTTTGGTTGAAAGTTGATTTTTATCTGATATTAGAATGACTACTCCAGCTTGTTTCATGGGACCATTTGCTTGGAAAATTTTTTACAGTCATTTACTCTGAGGTAGTATCTGTTTTTGTCACTGAGGTGCATTTCCTTTATGCAGCAACATGTTGAGTCCTGTTTACATACCTAGTCTGTTAGTCTATGTCTTTTTATTAAAGAATTGAGTTCATTGAAGTTAAGAGATATTAAGGAAAATTGATTGTTACTTCCTGATATTTTTGTTGTTAGAGTTGTAATTCTGTTTGTGTTGCTATCTTCTTTTGAGTTTGTTGAAAGAAGATTACTATCTTGCTTTTCCTAGGGTGTAGTTTCCCTCCTGTGTTAGTGTTTTCCATCTATTATCCTTTGTAGGACTGTTTTTGTGGAAAGGTACTGTGTAAATTTGTTTTTGTCATGGAATATCTTGGTTTCTCCATCTATGTTAATTGAGCGTTTTGCTGGTATATTAGCTTGGGCTGGCATTTGTGTTCTCTTAGGTTCCATATAACCTCTGGTGGGATACTATTCTTTATTCTTTAAGAGCTTCATTTGATGGTGATGATTATCATGATGATGGTGATGATGGTGATCATTATCATGATGATGATAATATAATGAGCTATACCTGTAGTTCAATGGTAGAGCACATAATTAGCATGCATGGGGCCTTATATTTGATTCCCAACACTGAGGAGAATAGAGGAGAGAGAAGAATGCAGGAGGAAAAATAAAAGGAGAGGGCAAGGGAGAAAAGAAAAGAGAGGGGCTGGAGACATGGCTCAGAGATTAAGAACATTGTTCCTTTGGAGGTCCTGAGTTCAATTCCTAGCAACCACATGGTGGCTTGCAGCCATCTATAATGAGATCTGGTGCCCTCTTCTGCCCTGCAGGATACATACAGGCAGAACTCTGTATACATAATAAATAAGTCTATAAAAAAAGAAAAGAAGAGAGAAAAGGAATGACAGAGGTAGATACTGCAAGGAGTAAAATGTAGGAGAAAGACTTGGAGGAAAGAAAAAGAGACAAAAGGAAGAAAGCAGGGAAAGAAGTGGGGGAAGGAAGGAAGTATGAACAGAAGGGAAAAGGAAAAGGATGGATAAAAGAGGAAAGAAGAAGGGAGGTAGGGTGCAGAGAAATGGGAATGAGGGAAAGGGGAAGGGAGGAAAGAAGAAAAAATGAGAGGGAGAAATTCTGATACTGCCTGGGATCAAATATAGACTATCACTCTTCAAAGACAATGCTTACATTTAATTATGACCACCTTATGTCCTAGTTAGGGTTACTAACTTTTTTTATTCTAGGGTTACTATTTCTGTGATAAAACACCAATGACCAAAAGCAACTTGAGGAGGAAAGGATTTATTTGGCTCCTGTATCTTGAATCACAATCCACTGAAGGAAAATGAGGGAAGAACTCAAACCAGACAGGAACCTGGGAGGCAGGAGCTGATGCAGAGGCCATGGAGGGGTACTGCTTACTGGCTTTCTTCCCACAGGTTGCTCAGCCTGCTTTCTTTTAAAATGCCGGACCATCAGACCAGGGATGTCAATACCAACAATGGGCAGGATCCTTTCCCATTGATCACTAATTTAAAAAATGTCTTACAGGCCTATCTACAGCCAAATCTTATGCAGGCATATTATTTTTATGGTTATATTTTTGTTATTACTATTACTAATCATTTTATTTGTTTACATCTCAAGTGATTCCCCCTACCCAGTGACCCCTGCTCCAACCCCCCCATCCAATTCTCCTGCCCCCTCACTTTGCCTCTCTAAGGGTGCTCCTCTACCCATTCACCCACTCCTGCCTCACTCCTCTAGCATCCCCCTGTGCTGGGACATCATGCCTCCCTCCCCTCCCCACTGATGTCAGACAAGGCCATCCTCTGCTGCATCTGTATCTGGAGTTCTGGCATATTCTTAATTGATGTCCCTTCCTCTCTTATGACTTGTGTCAAGTTGACATAAAACTAGCCAGTCCATCTGGGTTCCATAAAGAGCTATGACCAAAAGTAATCTTGTGTACCTCTTGAGATAATCATGAATGCTCTTCATGAGCTGAGAATGTACCTCTTGCTGTTTTATCTAAAATCATGTCAATAAACACAGTGGTTCTGTATTGTTAATTATTTGAAAGCCCACAGAACTTTTTTCATATTTTTGAGAATATGAAAGAAAATGAAATATTAGATGATAATTGCAAAAGCAGGCCTGAACTCATTAGTAAGGATTCTGTTTACTGCTGTTTAAGTAGGATTATGCAATTACACTGAACATGAACAAGCTATTATTACAGATGGGAAAAATAACCTCTTTCCCTTCCCCAAATGACCTTGAAATTGTAAAAATGGTTACAACAAATTTTCAAAGTGGGTAAAATAAAAATGAGGGTATACATTGACAATAAGAAATAAGGAGTATCAAAAGTTGCTAATTATTTCTTTCCCAAACATATCATTAGTAGGCATAACACAAGTAGTACCAAAAGAGTTCTATTTTTACCGACTGGAATACTATGTAAAGATTTTTACTTCAAGTTATATCATTGCTCAGTTGAAGCATTCCTCATCTGAGGAAGGGTCAGCAGCCGCTATTGTCACTAACTGAAAATGAAGGACACAAAGCTATTTATGAGGCACATTGTTGGAAATGTCAGTCTTTCTCTTGTTCTATATCCTCACAATATTTCTCAGGTGCATTGGTATTGCATGATATGGTACGTAAGTGAGCAGAATTCTCCCCCTCTGAGTATTTGTTCACAAACAAAAAGAAAGCAGGTGTTCTGAGATGCATTCCTAGTTCACTATTGTGCATGTATATATGAGTGGGTATCTGGGGTTGTGGATGTGTGTGCAGTGTGTTTGTGAATGAGACATGGCATTTACATAAGTGAGTGCAGCAGCTGTGATATGTGTATAAGTCTGAGGTTAGCATTAAGTGTTGCTTCTCATTGCAAACCTTATTTGGCACAGACTATCACATTTGCTACTGTGTATGCCACACTAGTTCACCCCTGAATTCGGGGTTTCTCCAATCTCTGCCTCCTATCTCCTCATAGGGGTGCTGAGATTACAGATGATCAAACTATATATTCAGCTTCTATGTGAGTTATGGATATTTGAACTCACATTATAATACCCTTATGCTTATATGGTGTCTCATCCATTGAGCCATCTCCCTAGCAATTCATGATTCTTGTTTTCACAGCCAAGGAGCCTAATATAACAAAAATAGTAAACTCCATTTGGAAAAAAAAGATCAAATTCCTCTAGATTAACAAAATTTTCCAGTTTATAGGAAGCCACTAAACCCAGTCTCCTGAAATAATGAGGATTGTGGGATAACATATGAATAAACAAGATTAATTTAGAAAGTCGTGAAAGTACATTACATGCCCACTACTACTTTTCCTATATATCCATGAGTTCAGCCCACCGACAACTCCTAGTACTAGAGGGCAACAGGTACTAAAACACACATGCTTAGTCCTATACTTATTGCACTGTTCCTTGGGATTGAGAAGCAACACTTAAGGTCACCTTCTACAAAAGTAAGAACAATGTAAGAATGTGATGGTCATAACTGATGTAACCTTGTGACATCATAGTAAGTGTCTGAGCACAGAAATACTGGTTAAAGTGTTGCCTTACTTAGCTTCTTTGGTAAATCCTAAATTTCTTTTTTTTAAAAATTGTATTGGATATTTTCTTTATTTACATTTCAAATGCTATCCCTTTCTTGTTCCCTCCCCACCCCCAGGAAACAACCTATGCCATCCCCACTCCCCCTGCTTCCATGAGGGTTCTCCCCCACCAACCCACCCACTCCTACCTCCCTGCACTGGCAATCCCCTACACTGGGGCATGAAGCTGTCACAGGACCAAGAGCCTCCCCTCCCATTAATGTCCCACAAGGCCATCCACTGCTACATATGCAGCTGGAACCATGGGTCCCTCCATGTGTACTCTTTGGTTGGTGGTTTAGTCCATGGGAGCTCTGGGGTATCTGATTGGTTGATATTATTGTTCTTCCTATGTCTTCCAGAGCCTGACAAATACAGAAGTGGATGCTCTCAGCCAGCCATTGGACTGAGCACAGGGTACCTAATGGAGGAGTTAGAGAAGAACTGAAGAAGATGAAGGGGTTTACAATCCTTAAATTTCTAAGTCAGTTCAATAGTATCATCCTTAGTCTCAACACTGGTATATAGGATAAACATTTTCCAAATTGCAATTATAGCATTTCTTCTCTGTATTCAGGACCAAAAGATAACATATTTCCTAACATGCATATAAAGCCAAACACAGAGATTGCTGAAGATCATCTTCCTTTATCTACCGATGTATTAAACAGATGTGTCTCTGAGTTCTTGATATATAGTTGCAATAGCAATAGATAATGGAGATCAAACAGTGAATAAGTACAGTTAGAGACTTGGTTATCACGATTCCCTAAACAATAAAGTGAAACAATCGAGTGTGCCAACTATTTGTATAATATTCATATTGCAGAATGTATTATAAGTCATCTGGGTATGTGTGAAAGTATACAGGATGTGCTTATATGAAAATACCACACCATTTTATGAAGAGAACTTGAGAGTGAGGGCACCCTTGTATCTATCCAGAACCCTAGAACCTATGGATACAAAGAGACAATATGTGCTCACTTCGGCAGCACATATAATAAAATTAGAAAGATACAGAGAAGATTAGCATGGCCCCTGCACAAGGATGACACGCAAATTCATGAAGCATTCCATATTTTGGGGACGGGGAAATCCAGGAAATAGGAAATCATTTGAAATATAAATAATGAATATATAGAATTAAAAAATTGGACTTAAAACAATGTTTGCAGACTTTAAAACAAATTTAATAATAAGGGCATTGTGTCAGCCTTACATCAATGTGGAGAATCCAGGTGTCCTGCATGGCCTATCCTAACTCCTCTGCAGAACTCTCTCTTCACAGGATGCTATAGCACTTTATCACACTCACCAAAATGTGATTTTAAGCATAAAGGCTTAATATAACATTAATACCTATGTGATTTTATGTAGGATATGGACAAGTTTCCATGATCATCCTCTATGATGGTTTACCTTGTCAACAAGACAGGATTGAGAATCACCATCAAAGCAGATTTCTGGCATGTATGTGAGGTAGTACACTAGGTTACTTGAGGTGAGAAGACCCATTGTAACTGTTCGTAGCACAGTTCTTGGGATGGGTGCCCTGGACTGATTACCAAGAAAAATATGGGTGGGGCAGCTATATTCATGGATCTTCACTTCCTGACTTCGGATACCATGCAGGCAGCTGCCTCACACTCCCATAACCACGACCTCAGTGCTAGGATGCAGAATGGACTGCTTCCTCAAACCAAGAGCCCAGACAACCCCTTTCTCCTTTAGCTGTTCATGTTAGGTTTTGTCACAGCATTGCCTCAGTGACTAACAAACTTCACTCCATTCTGAGTCCATTCAGTCTGTGGTAGGTACAGTTAGCAATGACCCAGCATTGCAATCTGAATCCATGGATCCCTCAGACTTCCCGTAAGCTTGTACTTTTAACTGCAATATTGCAGGACAGTAGAAGCAAAACAAAACAAAACAAAAAATCAAAGAGACAATGTTCTTCACAGATCATCTTTAGAAGGTTACTACTTATGAACGATATCAAACCATAACCTAACCAGAAATCAACAGGAAGCTAATTGGGTATGGATCAGATAGATGTAGAGTGCTTGCTGAACATGCCTGAAGCCCTGAGTGGGTGGGGGAAAGGAGAGAGAGCCATATGGAAGAAAGGGGAAAAAATGAGAAGGTAAAAAGATGAATAAAGAATAAAGGAAGAAAAGCAAAGGATGGAAAGAGGGATGCAAGAAGGAATTAGTGTGTCCTTGATAAGAACAGGCTTATAGAAAAGCATGAACATTTTCCAGTTTCTAAGTATTTAAGTGTGGAGAACCTACCTATGAATTTTGTTCACTATAATTATAGCCTGTACAGAGAGACATTTGCTTGTATTTGCCAAAGGCAAAGGACATTACTCTCTCCCAGAGCTGACTGTCTTCTTTCTCTCTTTCTTGGGGATACTGTCTCTTCTCACTGTTGCTTAATGCCCCCCCACACACACACTCAAGAATATCAGTGTACCACCACCCAAAGTACACACTGAGGGACACATGGCTCCAGCTACACATGTAGCAGAGGATGGCCTTCTTGGACATCAATAAGAAGATAGGCCCTTGGTCCTGTGAAGGCTCATTGTCTCAGTGTAGGGGAATGCCAGGACAGAGAAGTGGGAGTGGGTGGGTTGGTGGGGGGGGATAGGGGGTTTTCGGAGGGGAACCGTGGAAAGGGGATAACATTTGAAATGTAAATAAGGGAAAATATGTAAAAATAAATAAAAAATAACAAAAAGAACAGTGATGCTGTGTTTCAGAGATTACCCACTCTGAAAACCAACTTTATACCACATCTAATGTACTATCAGTGCAGAATTACATCTCATCTGAATCTAAATTAGATATTTTTCTTCAGATGCTTTCTTTACATGTGATAATAGTCTATTCTACCAAAGGCAACATTTACAATAGATCCTAAATAATCAAAGCAGAAAAAATGCTTTCAAACAAAGACTGTGACATACACAGTCCTAACCATGATGGTTATTATGAGATAATCACTTGGACTGCTCATATTAATCAGAAATAGGTAGCATTACAAATAGCAAAGCAACATTCATATTTCAAGTCACCTAAGGGCGGGCTTGAGATACAATTGTTACTACCAAATTGCAGTAGATGGGATGTTCAATAGCACTTTGCTATTTACACAGCCTGTTAGAATGGAATATCCTTTTAAATATCTGAGAAGCAAAGCTGTCATAAAGAAAGCAAATGATACTATTATCTGTATTGTTGAATGCCCTAGTTTCTCTGAGAGATAAAGAAAGAACAAAATCAAGGAGAACAAAATCAAGGAGAAACCTAGTATCAGGTTTCTAAAGGAAGCTGGTTCATACTGGAGGCCCTAGGCACTCAGTTTACTAACAGACTAGCAAAAGAAGACAGACTCTAAAGCCCTTTACTCTTCTAATATGGACTGGCCTTGCTTCATGAGAGCCAGTTTCATATAACAACCTGAGCCACAGTGTGCAAGAGTGGAATTCAGAGGAAATTGCAGGTAAACTGCCTCACCCTTCATTTAGATCTTATAAAAGTATAAAGTTATAGCACAAATATGTAAATTTCCCAGTGGACTCCATATAGTGTATTTATTTAAACAGAGATGGAGCTGCAATACATGTTCTGTCATTCCTACCACTGCTGTTCTGACACTAAATGTGAGAAGAAAACATCCTGCATCACATTTTAATAACAGTAGAAAGATGCTATGACAGTATACTGCTGTGCTGGCAGAACCCTGAGACTCAGGATATAGAAGCAGGAGGATTACAGTTTGAGGCCAGCCTTCACTATATAATGGAATCATATCTTAAGAAATGGGAACAGGGAGGCTGGGAACATATCTTAGTAGGTACACTGTCTTAATTATGAGGGTCTGACTTTGATCCTCAGAATCTCTGTTTGGTTTGTTTATTTGTTTTGTTTGTTTGTTTTTTAAAAAGACAAGGCACAATGGTGTGTGCTTGTAAATCTAGCACTGGGGAAGAAAAAGCAAGCAAATCTCTGGAAGCTGGTGGCCAGAGAGTCTAGCTTCTTAGTAAGAGCCACACCAATAAAAGGCCCTCTGTCATAAAAGGAATGTGGCTGCAATTACTGTCACAAGAGCTAAATGATATCAAGTCAGCCAACTTGCCAGCACAGACAGGAAAGAGACTCAGCAGCAGCTTTGGCAGTTGATAGCTGCTAGGGGATGAAGAGTCATTTTTCTTTAGGAGTATGGGCTGTCTAGTAGGTCACCCATGCTTCTGTCTTACACTCACACACATATGAGCAGGACTGGATTCACTGGGTTATTTTAAAAGAAAACAGGAACAGAAGCATGGGAGAACAATATTGAAGAGGATTGATGAATAGGTGAATATGATCGTAAATAATTCCTAGTTTATATGAATGAAATTTCCTCAAAAATAAAACACACACACACATGTGTGTGTGTGTTTATGTATAAAGTCAAGGTAGATGTCATATGGGAAACAACACCCGATACTTCTGGCCTCTACAAGTACATGTTTATATAGGGCGCACATATACAATGTGAGGTAAAGAAAAAGAAAAGAAAACACATATGTATAAGCAATTAAAACTCAATGACTGTTCACCAAATTCCAATAAAGCAGATGTTATTCATGCAAGTTTTATACGCACAACAGCAGAGGGAAGGGTTAGGAAAACAGAAACTACCTCTTAATAATTACTTAGTGACTCCTCCAACTACAGTCGCCAAGTAGGATTTCCTGGCAACCAAACCACTTAGCATTTATATTAATGGCATTTAGTGTGTCAAAACTAAATGGAGGTTTGGGAAGAACAGCAAGTACTGTTATTCAGAAAACGCTGCCAGCCTGTTTTTACATATATAAAGGCTCACTCAGGACGCCTTTAAACATGCAAACATTAGATTTTAATATACATCATAAATATAAGCAACTTCTTTATGTGAATAGCATTTTACTAAGTTAACTCTCCAATAACCTCAATTTATCTACAATTAAATTCAGCAGTCATTGAATATCAGATGATGCTAAATACCACAGATTAAAAATAATATAAAATAGCACCCCAAAGTCTGAGCTCTAATAGTGCAAGGAAAAATGAGTAATTGTACAAAAATGAAATGTAAGTACTACAAATCAAGGCATAAGGAAATGCTACTGCTTTTTGTCTGTTTCCTTGCTTGGTTGGTTGTTTTAGGTTTGGGATTGATAGTGGTTTGCTTTGGGGTGTGGTGTATGCATGTTGCATGTATGTATGTGAGTGTTTGGTAAATTGGTTGGTTGGTTGGATTGTTGGCTGATGGGGTTTTGTTTTGTTTTATCTTTGTTGCTTTTTGACACAGGGTTTCTACAACCTAGGCTTGCCTAGAACTGACTATGTAACCCAGAGTGCATATATAGCCCAGAGCATTGGACTCATTGTGACCCTCCTGCCTCCAGTACTGACTATAGGCAAATTACTGCACCCATCTTTTGCTTTGGTTTTGACAAAAATTGAGGAGGGTATTGCAAAAATAAAAAGATACAAGGGCTCGATACCCCAGCATAAGGGAATGTTAGGTGGTGAGGCAGATAGGAGTGAGTAGGCAGGGGGGAGGGGTATAAGATAAGGGGTATGTGGCTAGGAAACCAGAGAATGGGATAGCATTTGAAATGTAAATAAATAAAATAACCAAGAAAAAAGAAAAAAGATGCTATGCTTTTTAATAAACTTGCTTGCCATGTCATCTGCTTATGCAAGAACTCCTGGTTAAAAAATACAAACAAACAAACAAAAAATGATACAAGGTGATAGATTTTCCTAATGCGACTGAGAAGAGCCATGCCCCTCATAAAATAAATACCTGTGTTTTGTCTTTCTGGCTTTTATTGATAGTAGGTTATCTCCAATGATTTTTAAATTTCCAATCCAGAACATTGTTCTTCAAAACTTCCTGAAAAATAGCATATGAATGCCTGGGCTAAACCACACACTGCATAATAAAATAACATAAATCATATATGACACTTCAATCTTTAGAAGAGCTGTCCACCATGTTATGTGATGTTGGCTCTGGTCAAGTCCCTAGTGTAAGAAGCTTCAAACATTTTTTTCTTTTGAGCCAAAATTGCCTCCTACATATGATGTGCCTAAAATCTAGGAAGCACTAAGCGTTAGGCTGTTTACTCCTCCACTTGCTGAACCACAACCATTCTCAACATCTACAATTGTTGAAATGCCATCAATTCTGGTTCCATGGGATGCTAAATATAGATTAAGTTCACACTGTGGCAATAGTAAAGGTACTAAGCTATAAGGCAGAGTGGCTGAGTAAGCAGGGTCAGCTAATTCCCAAAAGTGGGGTTTTTTTCCACCATTTTATTTTATTTTCTAAATTCTTTGTTTACATTTCCCCTTTCCCAGATCCCCCCTCCCCATATGTCCCATAAACCTCCTTCTCTCTACCCATTCTCCTATCACCTCCCTCCTTTTTCTCTGTCCTGGTGTTCCCCTACAATGCTGTATCAGGCCTTTCCAGGATCAGGGCCCTCTCCTTCCTTCTTCATCGGAGTCATTTGATATGCTAATTATGCCTTGGGTATTCAGAGCTTCTGGGCTAGTTAATATCAATTTATCAGTGAGTACATTCCATGTATATTTTTTTTTTGATTGGGTTACCTCACTTAGGATGATAAGTTGTTCTCTGATCTATAGACATACACTGTGGCACACACATGGCCCCTACACATACACATATAGAATAAATACATGTAGCATAGAAAATTACTTCTTTTAAGACTATAAATATGTTTTAATGTTTTTACCATGTGAAACTATTAACAATTTCCAAAGAAATTTAACTAGTGTGTAGTCATTACAGCAATTTAAATTTTTCTTCTAAAAGACAGTGTTTCCATTTTATTCCTTCTGTTGGAATGAATACAGTATTGTCACTTTAGAAGTTCATATCTCAGCCTTTAATATGGTGATGGGAGATTACTTTTTTGCTTTTCCTAGGGTGTAGTTTCCTTCCTTGTGTTGGCATTTTCCATCAGTTATCCTTTGTAGGGCTGGATTTGTAGACAGATGTTGTGCAAATACGGTTTTATCATGGAGTATCTTGGTTTCTCCATCTATGATGATTGAGAGTTTTGCTGGGTATAGTAGCCTGGGCTGGCATTTGTGTTCTCTTAGGGTCTGTATGAGGCCTGCCCAGGATCTTCTAGCTTTCATGGTGTCTGGTGGGAAGTCTGGTGTGATTCTGATAGATCTGCCTTTATAAGTTACTTGCCCTTTTTCCCTTACTGCTTTTAATATTCTTTCTTTGTTTAGTGAATTTGGTGTTTTGATTATTATGTGCCAGGAGGACTTTCTGTTCTGGTCCAGTCTGTTTGGAGTTCTAAAGGCTTCTTGTGTGTTCACGGGCATCTCTTTCTCTAGGTTAGGGAAGTTTTCTTCTACAATTTTGTTGAAGATACAAACCCAAAAGAAGATACCCACACAAACATAAAAATAAAATCAAAAATAACAGGAAGCAACACTCACTATTTCCTAATATCTCTTAAAAACAATTGACTCAACTCCCCAATAAAAAGACATAGACTAATGAAATGTAAATCTTCAATTTTATCAGAGAATGTTTATAATTCCCCTTTTAATTAATTTAGTAATGTTTTTATGTCTATCATTTTGTCTGCATTACTTTTCATGATAATCTTCAATTTTAATATGTCTTTCTATATACTTCCTCTATTTTATCAGAAATGTTTTCAGTGTAAATCTTTGACTTTATCACAAATGTTTCTAATTCCACCTTCAATTAATTTAGAAAGAGTTTTTATATCTACCATTTTATATGCATTTTTTCCATGAAATAGTCAATTTTAATGTGTTTATCTATTTCTTGAATTTTACCAGAAATATTTTTCATGTAAATCTTCAATGTTATCTGAAAAATGTTTATAATTCCAGCTTCAATCAACTTAGAATTAGCTTTATGCCTATCATTTTATCTGTATAATTTCCATGATAATCTTTAATTTTAACATGTTTTTTTCTATATGTTTCTTCAATTTTATCAGAAATATTTTCCATATAAATCTTTAAGTTTATCAGAAAATGTTTATAATTCCACTTTCAATCAATTCAGGAATACTTTTATACCTACCATTATTATATCTATATAAAATTTTCCATGATAATCTTCAATTCTAACATGTTTTTCTAAATTTTTGTACAATTTTATCAGAAATATATTCTATGTAAATCTTCAATTCTATCATAAAATGTTTCTATCCCATATTTCAATTAATTTAGCAATGTTTTACATGTCTACCACTTTACTCTTTAATTTTACATGAAAATTATCATTGTTAACGTGTTTTTCTGAATTATTTTCCATGTAAATCTTTAATTTTATCATAAAGTGTTTTTATTTCCCTTTACTTCCCTTTTCAATAAATAAAAAAAATAAAAAATAAATGGTGAAGGGGCTTTTGAATATCCTCATCACCAAAAGAAGGTGACATAAATAAGTTAAATACAATGAGCTCATTATTATGTAAATTATACATATGCCAAAATGTCACAATAAATTCCATTAATATATGTACCTATTGTCTGTCTGTTAAAATTAACTTGCTTAAGTCAGGACTTGAGAGTTAGAGGAAAGAGGATCAGTAAGGCCATCTGCCCTTACATAATGAGTTGGAGGCTGACCAATATTATAAAGTTGTACCTGTAAACAACAACAACAAAACAATAATAATATATTAATAACTTTAATACACCAAATAAATGAAGCAATCCTAATGAATTAACTAAATTAATTTAATTTAAAAATAAAGTAAGTAATGAGATAATCTTCTATCTACAAGGCTATATGATCCATCTTTTTTCTTATAGCCATCTATTTTTTCAAAGTAATAAACAGAAAGACTGGCTCACTTATCATTATACCCCTAATTCAAAGATATAATAAAATTGAACTCCAAGTGTTGGAAGTCCTATGTATTGTTCTAATATTCCAGCCTTCAAATTCATAAGAGTAAAAAAACAATGTATTAGGCTTTTCCCTTACAAAACTATAAAAATAAAGTATATTTATTTTAAAAAGATAAATAGACAAAATGGTCAACATTCTACCTAATATTTGTAAAGCTGATTCTCATCTACACACGCCATCCTCTAGTGACAATCATGTATCTATAATGTCACCCTTTCTTAATGAACATGTTCTATTTAGTCATCAGTGTAGATCTTCAGATATAAGCTACATATAAAATACATAGGTCCCACTTTATCATATTTGAAGTCTTAGAAAATGCTGGGGATGGGTAGAAAGTGATGGCAGAGATGGGTAAGAATGATTCATATGCACTGTGTACATATCATAGTAAATCATAAAGAATTTTAATATAAAGCATTTCTTTGGTATATGTATAACTCTGGCATTTACAAAAAATAACTAAAACAGTTCACTAATGAGATAGATGTGCTTGTTTACTTTCACATACAAAATTAAATGCTGGATGAGTGTCAGATATGGCAGGAGATACATGTTCAACTTCTCAGGGTTGATCCATATTTTGATTTTATACTTGCTGATGCTTTCATGCTGAAGCATGCATAACACAGAATTTTAATACCCAGGACATAATCCACAAATTAAATGATGTCCAAAAACAATGGAGGAGTGGCCCCTGGTTCTGGAAAGACTCAGTGCAAGAGTATAGGGGAATTCCAGAACAGGGAAGTGGGAAGGGGTGGATGGAAGAATAGGGGGACAGAAGAGGGCTTATGGGACTTGCGGGGAGTGGGGACCCAGAAAAGGGGAAATCATTTGCAATGTAAATAAAAAAATAACTTCTTTAAAAAAAAAGAATAAACATGAATGTCAATAATTTCAAAAAAAAAAAGATGTTCTATGTCCAGCAGTATTAGATATTCAGGCAAAACTTAATTCTTTCTGAAAAAATAAATTTGGACATCTGTCTCATTAGTATTCAAATATACATTGAATTACATACTGTATGCCAATAAATGGGATACACACACACACACACACACACATATATATATATATATATATATGACACAGGCTTATCTTAAATTTCTTTGTGATTTATTGTCAATAAGGGTTTGGCTTGTATATGCATTTTAATAATAATTATACACATATAGAAAAAAATAAAAGATTTTGGGTTTCTGGTATTAACACATTGTTTCTACATGAGTAAAAAACTTTCCATGTCCAATAAAGGCCTTGAAATTCATAACATATACTCCTCTGTAATCTCACCCAAGATATTTCTGGCAGCATTTGTTGGTGATGGCATGATGACAGTCAGGTCAATGTGCCCATTGAGGAACTGAGGCTGCAGTGGAGTCATGTGATCCACTGTGGGCAGGCACTGCCAGAAACATTTTGGATCCTCTACACATTTGATTTTAAATTAATTTCTGGTTCTTTCCATTGAGAAACTTTTACTCTTATCAAACTTTTTGCAATGCCCACACTCAGTTACATGAGCCTATAGGGGTCCTTAGACTCACAGTCTAAATATCTAATTATTAGAATCTGAAAAGTCCACATTTTGTTTGGGAAATGTACCTGGCATGAGTACAGAAAGTGGCAAAAGTAGCATCAATATTTGAACCACTGCCAGGGATATTTGTGTGAAGTATAATAATTGGTGCTATATTTCCAATAGATTTCAATTCCTTCTCACTAAATATCCGTGTTGTACCTCTAGCCATCTAACATAACAAACTATACTCAATCCCTCCACAAAGAATGGAGATCAGCCTGTGGGAGTGCCCAATGCATGGGAGGAGTATACAGGAGGAGAATCAGAAGGGCAAGCACAGATTAGGCTTCATAGTGATTCTGAAATCAGTTCAGTGTACATAAGACCTTATTACAAAAAAAACATGTGATAAACACATATATTCATTAATTAATGTTAGAGACAGGAAAAGGAACTTGTTAGTCATTGATTATAAAATACCCAAACTGGAATTCTTAATACTTAAACATTAAATTAATTCCTAATTATTTAAATGCTTATGTCTACCATACTGTTAGAGAAATGTTAGAGAAATACTGAAACAATTCATGCTTCGCTCAATACATGGGATAGAGTGTTTTCTATTGCTTTAAACATAACCTATACAAAAGCCTACTCATTCTACTTTATTCCCTTTTGTTTGTTTTGTTTTGTTTTGTTTTGTTTTGTTTTGGTTTGGTTTGGTTTGGTTTGGTTTGGTTTGGTTTGGTTTGGTTTGGTTTGGTTTTTTTAAGTTTCAAAGGGTAGACAAGGAGACATGTACTAATGGATTATTCTCCCAGCTGATTATTTTCTTTTATGTCACCACAGACATATTAAGCAATGAAAGGAATGATTTGTGGCTTGTTTCTAAACAGAAAGAAAAATGATCATATTGTGAGTCTTGAGATCTTTCTGAGTGCAGTCTTTCAAACATTATGTATCTTTCCAAAAGTACTCAAAATCTTGGTAACTGAACCATGGCTGATAAATTCCTGTGAATGTTTCTGAGAATATCTCATAAAATCCTTGTTACACACACCTCACACAGAAATCTAGTTTCTACCTACACTGTTGTATCAGTTAGCTATGGCTGTGTAATCCCTAATCTCAGTGTTTCAAAGCAATGATAGTATGTTCTGCCATCTCTGGATTCTGAGGCCTGACAGGGTCATTGTTTTGCTTTAATCCTCAGACAAGTATCTGCACTCATAGATTGCACAGTCTTAGCTGATTTCAATTTTAGCACAAAAAATTAGTTGGGATAGTTGGCTTATGTCTCATGAGTTTTCCTATTGTTGCCTTCTTCGGGATTCCACAAAAACAAAGATGGAAGTTGCAAAGTCCATACAGATATTGTCTAACAATCTCACAAAGTCCCTCTGTACTTTTCAGAGGGAACCATGCCATAAGTTAGACTCTGCTTCTGAATGCTCCCCATGCAAAGATTCCAAGGCTGGTTTTAAGCTATTTCAAATCATTAAAAATCTCTCTTACTATGCCAAGCCCTGTCTACATCATTTCAGAAACCTGGACAAAGCACTGATCAAGACTGGGAAGATGACTTACTGGATGAAGCACTTGGTACATGAGCAAAAGAACCCGAGTTCACATTCCTACAGACCATATAAAACTAAACTTGGTAGCAAGCATTTGTAAATTCCAGTACTACTACAGGAAAATGGGAGAGGAAGAGACAGGAGAATAATTGCAATTTGGAGAGCCAGAAAAAAAAATACTGGCTCAAACAAAGTAGGAGGAAAGTACCTGCGTTGTGACCTGGTAATACGTACATATCTGTGCTCACACAAAGCATCCCCTCACACGCACACATGCGCGCATGCACACACACACACACACATTTACAGTATAAGGGTCTTTGACATATTCTAGGGCTTCCATATGGTCACCTTAAAGTAGAATTATTCCCATGTGTTTTTTCCCAAGTGCAGAAGGCTGAAGGATATCAGATCCAATATAGCACATTATAAATGATGTTTATGCTTTTGAAAACTATAAAAGATGGAAAAAGTATAAAAGGAAGAAAGAATAATTCTGAGGAGTTGAGCATTTGGAGAATCATAGTTTGCAAAATTCCATGATTTTTGAATGACATCTATTAATTTTAAAAGTAAATTGCTTTTGTTAGTGCTAGTGGGCTAGAAACAAGAACCTCACATGTGCTAAAGAACAACTATTTATCTTCATTAGTCTCCATATGATATCATTCATTTCCACTTAGTGAACAGAATATTATACACTGGTGTTTAAACAAAGAGGCTTTACAATGAGAAAGTGAAGCAATAATGACTACCATCTCCCCACCAAGAAGTATTCCTGTCATCCACTGTATAGGACTGTCCTGACTATTAGATGCATCGAATTATGTAAATTTCATGAAACACAATAAGCAATCTATAATATTTTATATAATAATAATTACTATTATTACAAACTGAGCCTACCTTTTAAATGATGGAATTTTTGTTTAATTATTGAAATCAGACAATTGATCTTTGCATTTCTATAAGATAGAACCAAAAAGGTGAAAACAAGTAATCTGTAATGACAGACAGACAAGCAGTAGAAGGAAGAGAGCTACCATAAGCAAAACATTGTGAATGAAGTAGGACAGACTGCATATGAAGTCAACTTAATAAACACACATCCAATGTCTGTCCTATACTCAGGACAACTGTATAGTTTAGAGACATTAAAGCATTAGACACTTTTCAACAAACAATTTACTTGGCCCTATTATTATCTACTTTTTGCAGATGGAGAAATTGAGGCATAAGGATGGTTGATATTAGATACAAGACAAACTGTGAATGAAATCCTGGTAGCCCTACCTTTAGAATGAATGCTCCATTCTCTACTCTCTGACAGTGCCCATAAATCCCTCCTTCGGTCCACAGCAGGACTCCACAGCTAGCCAGGTATGTCCTGTGTTAGATTAAACTATCTGGGGAGTTAATGTTCAACAGACTGCTCTGCATGACTTAGTCAACACTACCCTAAATGCCAAGAATTAAAGGATGCAAGGAAATCAGAAACAGTAATCAGAACATCTATGAAACACTGTGCTGGGTGTTCAATCATTCCAAAGCACAATAGGATGAGGAAGGAATCCCAAAGGGTGAGCTAGAACTGGACAAAACTGGGGGAGGGTAGCATTCATAATCTCGAATGCATCTGTGCTCAAATTCTTATTGACCAAACAGGGCGAAGGATTTTCTGCTCATGTGATGCTCTAATTCTTGCTTCTGAGCCTAAGCTAACCGATGACAAGACATGGTGCTCTGGGAAACATTTTTGTTCTTGTAAAATAAGAACAAAGAGACAGACTCTCATTTGTTCTGAGTCAAAGATTTGTTTCTTAAGTGCTTATTAATGTTCCTCTGAGGCATGTTGAGAAATGCATCATGCTTCTACTCTGCTTTGGTCTTACATAAAATCACAGATGCCAGGGTTCTCGAGGTCTCTCCTTCTGGGCTTTTACATCCATTTCTCAGTACATCAAAATTACAATAATAAATTTAAAAAACCTTCTAGCTAATGGCACTCATTTTCCTGTGATGCTGAAAAGCCCTGGGAATTCAGCAGTAGCTTACCTCAGGGGGTGGAGAGACCTTCAAAATTTCCTGACAAAAACAAGAATTCAAGTAAAGTCCATAATGGTGGGTGGATCCTGGCAGTGAGCCATATTCTATCTGCAATTAAAAGCAGAGAGCTAGTGCTTGTGCTGAGCTCCCTTTCTCCTTTTTATATAGTCCAGGATTCCAGTCCAGGGCATGAATCCAGTCCTACTTGAATTAAGGTGACCAAGATAATCCAGCAAATATATTGCAAGAAATTCATCTGCCAGATGATTCTAGATCTCAAGTTGACAACTTAGATTAACTATCACAGAAGTTAATCTGAGTTGTCTCTGACCTTGAACCACATCTCAACCATGTAACAAAAGGTATGTGTTTTATAAGAATAAATTTCTATTTTTGTGTCACTTTTATCCCACCCATGTTTCCAAATGTAGAGTATTTTGTAAATGTTTTTGGTATCAAACAATTAGAACTTTAAGATTTGTGAATTTTCTTCCAACTCATACTCAAAAATATTAAGTAATTGTTCAATAGTAACTAGCCTGCCAGAAAAAAAGTATTTTTATTATGTTCCAAAGGGTTGGATAACTTGTGACTATAAACCTCTAACATTCATTTATTTTCAGACAATGTGGCTTGCACAGGCAAGCTCATGAATTGAAAATGAACATCTAAACACTACAAAACCTCTTTTAATGTCTTGAATGCAAAGATCCCCAAGTTCATTTAGGGAGAATCAGACAAACTATACATGATATTATTGTTATTATTATTATTATTAAAATCATTTCATGTTATTGGACATAATTTCAAGATGTGAACTATCAGGGGAGATATAGCCAAAAATCTTTGCTCACAGCTTTGTGTCACAGCAACCCAAGGTCACAGAAGGAAGCCCATTTTATTTTTTATTCTGTTCCAAATGATTCATTTTATTTCATGATTTCTTCACTACTTTCTCAAAATGTTTCCAGTCCTGCCTCAGTAGATAATGGTGAAAGATGTTGTATTTTTATTACACTTGTTTCATCATGTTCCTTAAAATGTTAGCATTGAAACACAAGCATACATGAAACTGCTATTGGCATTAACTACTAGACAACTTAAAACTAATAAATTCGTCCTCTGTGCATTTAATGCTCTAATTTCCAGTTTACAGAAAAACATGGTGGGAATGTGTTTATCTTAAACTACAACCTCCCCCTCTCTCTCTCTCTCTCTCTCTCTCTCTCTCTCTCTCTCTCTCTCTCTCTCTCTCTCTCTCTCTCTTTCTCTCTCTCTCTCTCTGACTTTCTGTCCTGAAGATGCAGTAAAAACACATTTTTGGAAAACCATCCTATTGTAGTATGAATGAGAAATCCCCCCTCCCCACGTAGTCTCAAGCACTTTAACACTTGGTCTCCAATTGATGGTGCTGTTTAGAAAACTTTAGAAGGTGGCAGGAAAGTTTATAATACAGGACCTACATGGAGGATGCAAGCTACTCAAGACAGGATTTGAGAGCTTAAGGCCTTGCCCTACTTATAATTTACTCTTTATGTTATGCTTATGGTCCCAGATAGGATGCTTCTTGCTGAAGTTTCCAAATGTGACTTCCCACCACCAAGTTCCTGCTGCATTAATTGGAGCCTTCTGCCATGCATGCTTCCCTGACATGATGGACTCTTATCCCTCTGGAACCATAAGCCCAAATAAATTCTTCCTTCTATAAGTTTCCTTGATTGTGGTATTTTAGCACAGCAACAGCACAGTAACTAACACACATTGCTCATTTTTCTTTTATAAATACTCAGCTCATTCTCATTTCCTAGTCAGCATACAGCTGAAACATTATAATCCCTTCAACACTTTGCAGGGATCCTTGCTTTCTTTCCCACTGTGAGATATTCTCAGTTACAAAAAATAAACCTCTAAAAGATATATTTAAGGTGCTGGGGGTGTACCTCAGTTGGAAGAGTGATTTCCTAGTATGCAGGAAGCCTTAAATTTAATCCTCAGTACCACATAAATCAGTACATTGCTTCACACACCTGTAATCTCAGCAGCATTTCCAGGAGACCATCATTTTTCTACTAGTGACAGTTTTAACACCAGGAGATATTTTGTTGTCCAATTGCAGTTATGCTGTGGAGATATATACACACATACACAGATGCACAAGAGTATACACATATATATCATTTTTATACATTTCAAATACCTTAGTGACCAAAGGGTTTTTATAAAATTGAAAACTCTTGGCCATCAATTATATAACCTATTGTCAAAATTAAGTCTCTGTCTCCAAATTCTGCTTGCTTAAATATTTCACCTAACTAATCAGATTGCTTCCACTGACCCTCAACTTTCCTTTATTCCTGGTGCTAAGGATGAAAGTCAGGGAACTCTATGCATGCATTCCATTGCTAAGCTGCATCCTCTTATACAGCCATTTTATTTCTTAAAATTGACTAATACAAAAACTCAAGCAACCAAGGCAAGTCTTGACTTCTATTGCAGCCATTTTGAACATTAAGCTTGTTATATCCTTATGACAAAGCAGGCAGAAAGCCTTTCCCTCAACACAGTCAACACTCTTTTAAGGCTTTGCTTTGCTTAAGCAAAGTGTAATCCAATCCCCGGGGCAGAAAACAATGACACTGAAAGCAGAGACTGAAAATGCCTGCTATTGTAAGCCCTGTAGAGGACAGCACATAGGCTTAGTATCTACCCAAGGCAGAAGTCAGAATATATATGATATACTGAGGTTCTTGTCTCAGAAAGGAAAACAAAGAATGGGGAAGGACAACCACAAGGTACGTTAGATGACAACATTTTCATTATTATTCCAAGAGATAACTAGATATGGACCAGAATACCTAAATTAAGTTCTGCCAATATCTGGACAAGTTGTCTCTTCTCCAACAGAAAATAAATTCCATAATGCCACTTATCAGCCAAATTTACTTCTATGTTTTCAAAGACACACCCAGAAAGTAGCTAAAAAGCAGAACTGAGAAACTAAAGTATCTCTAATATGGGCATCACTCTGCTCATGGATTATAATTTCTAAGGATCCATGGCTAACAGTCTTTATAGTATTAAGCCACCTCATAAGAACTTATTATACCCACAGATTAGTATGTCTCTAAGCTCTCATTAATGAACTTGTATTTGCAATAGATGGCAATTAAGTCAGAGACAGTCAACTGTCCAAGGTTCTAAAAATAAGTGACTGTAGAAAACTCACCCCTCAAAAGGACGTATGTATCATACTCCTCCTCCCAAAGTTCAGGGATCATTGTGGAAAATATGGAGGAAAGATGTAGTCAGAGGTGGTAGATGAGAAGGACACAGTGTTTTCTAGATACAACCATAGCAGTTGTACATTAAAAACTCACAGTGGTTTTGATGGCCTGCGTGAGAGGGGGGCAAGCACAAGCCACACCAAATCCAAGCATAGAAGGGGGAAGTGGACACAAAGTTCCAGCCCCTAGCTGAGGAACTATTAGCAATTGAAAGCTACCAGAAGGAAAATTAATTCCCTTAAAAGGTGTGGGGCTCTGGTAGGCCAACCATGCGCCAGTGGATGGTAACACACCCAAAAGTATAAGCAGGACCAGTTGGACTAGAAATGTTTGAAATCACAAATTGGACAGGGTATATCCTTGAAGAATCAGGGAAGGAAGTGAATATGATTAAAATATATTGTATGAGAGCTGTAGAGATGGCTGAACAGTTAAGAACACTTATTGCTCTTGTAGAAAATTGGATTGAGTCACCACAACCATCTGTCACTTCTGTTCCAGAGGATCAGGCACCCTCTTCCGACCTTCACAGATGTCAAACACACTTTCAATGCAGGGAAAATACTCATACAAATAAAATAAATCTTTTTAAATTACATTGTATAAGATCCTTAAAAATGTCCTTTGTAAGAATTGGAAATGTTTAAAAATAAAAATCTAAAGTTCTGAATATTATAGTAATTTTATTTGTTGTATGAGAATTTTATACATATATGCAATGTATTTTTCTGATACCCACCTCTTTTCCCCTTCAACTTCTCCCTTACCCTCCTATCAGTTTTCTTCCCAAGGTCATGTTCTCTTTCTAAAACCATGAGTCCAGTTCATGTTTCTTGTATGTACATTAGTATAGGAGCATGTGAAATATAGGCAGGCTGTCAGGAACTGTGTCCATATCAAAAACTACCAGGGGTAGTAGATATCTGCAGTGAAAGAGTATTTGCCATATGTGGCAGGGCTATTGCACACATGAACTCACAGCACATGTGACTGACTCTCTTCACAAGACCTGCACAAGATCAAGCCAGACAACCTCCCAGCTTGGACAAGAAAAGGATTGGTAAGCCCTCATTCCTAGCTGAGGAGCTATTGGTACTTGACAGTTACTAGGAAAGAGTCCATTTTCCTTTATTTTTTTAACCCATTGGGTCCAATTAGAGCTGTCCATATATGTGTAGGTGTGGGGCCTCATTGGCATATGATCAACCTGTGAGAAGCCACACCCCTAAAGAAAAACATTTTTTTCTCCTCTAACAGCCATCATATATCAGTAGAAACCCAGGGGATGAGAGCCCCACCCTCTTCTCAATACCTACTGGAATATTGACTGATTTGAAATTGTGCAGATCTCTATCAGGCAACCAAGGTACTCTGAGCTCATGAGTACAATGACCCTGCCATATCCAGAAGACACTATTTTTGCAGCAATCCCTTGCTGACTTCTTTTTGTTCCCTCTTCCATTATGATCCCTGAGCCTTGGGAGCTGAAAACTCCACAGTCACTTACTCTCAGTACTTTGCCTAGTTGTGGGAACTATCCTCTGATGAGAGGTGAGAGCTATACTCATGGATGGAGAGAAGGATCCCTATTTAGAAAGAAATATATATCTCAATGAACATGGAGAAATCAAGTTGGTACCTACCTCAAGCCTTCATTCCTACCAATTAGTGTTTATGGTATAGTGTTTATGGAAGCTACTCTGAATACTACCAGAGGAGAAAGGTAAACACCTACCCTGTTACAAATTCATCATCTTCAATGGTAGCCTACGTAAAAGATATGTTGGTGTAATAATGGCACAAAACTTATGGAAGGAACCAACCACTATCTGATTAGATTTAAGGCCCATTCATGAAAATACTCAAATACCCAAGATTCTAAAAATAGATAGACCATGGACCGAGGGGAAAAGAGAAAATTGTTCTTCTAAAGAAATGTAGTGATAAAATGACTCCTAACTACATAAATCAGTGTCTTGCTCAGCAATAATCAGAGATGCTTCCTCCTATAGTAGATGGGAACTACAGAGACTCACAACTGGACAATGTGCAGAGAGTGAGAGACAGTGAAGCACTTAGCCCTCAATGAGATGTCTCTATCAAACCCCTCCCTTCAGGGCTCAGGAAATTATGTGAAGGAGAAGACTGAAAATTTGTAAGTTCCAGAGGGGATGGATGATCCCAAGGAAACAGTGCTCTCCAGATACAAGAAGACCGGCATACATGTGAACTCAACAGATACCATGTTAACATGCATGGTGCCTACACAGTTTCAAGCCAGACAAAGTCCCAATGCTGAGAAAGAGAAACAGGCACAAGCTCCCATCCCCAACCAAGAAGCTATCTGGAATTGACAAGGACTCACAAATGAAATATTCGTTTCTCCAAGGGAGCCTCATTTTGTATACAAATGTAATGATAAAAAAAGAAATGTAGTGATAAAATGATCCCTGCCCTGCTGTAGATAGCTAACACAAAATTAATTCAAAGGTATTTTTGGAAAGGTGGGGCTTTTTGTCTCCTATTGCTTTGTTGGGTATTTTTTTAACCTTACTGTGTGTGTGTGTGTGTGTGTGTGTGTGTGTGTGTGTGTTTCTGCTCTTTCGTAGTGTATTTGTTCTTGTTTTTGTTTGTTTGTTTGTTTGTTAATTTTTTATCCTTGTTAGTTTTTTTTAATTTGCCTATTTATTTTTTAAGAGAGAGAAAGAGAGAGGAGAGAGCAAGCCTGGAGTTGGAAGGGTATGGAGGTCAGGAGAACCTTGGAGGAGATGAGGGAGGAGAAACTGTGATCAGAAAATAATGTAACTTTTTTCAATAGAAAATAAAATTTAAAAAAATTAAAAGAATTACTCTAGTGCAATATTCATTTAGTGGACTAACCATATATTCTAGGGCCTATGGTTTCCATATCCATGGTTCTTGGTCTGTGGCACTAAACAGGTATTCTTCCTTTGAGCATTTTCTCCTCTCTTCTCAATCACTGCTTGATCGATATTCTACTTGTAGCTTTTTGCTGACCTCTTGTCATTAAATCTGTTCTAAGCACTGTCTTGGGTAATTTGTGTTTTACGTTATGTGAATGATGTTTCCGGTTAAATTTCACCCATCTGAAGCTTGTCTACAAATAAAAAGAAAAGGATTTGCTTTCCCATGTTTGCAGGTTTGCTTTTATTTTACATACTCGATTTATTGCCACTCAGCATATATACAAAGCTTGGCCTTTATTTATTGCTTGTCATGTTCCTTATCTCTTGCCTTCATTCAGATGTGGCACAATTCAAAAAAAAAAAAAAACACTCCAATTTTAATGTGTGAGTAGGTTTCAAGGAAGGCTGTTACATGGTAAATGTGATGATGGAAAAACTAGGTAAACACCGGAACCCATCACTTGCCATTTTATTCGCTGATGGATTAATATACAAATAAATCCATGCAGAGGTAAATTTATCAAATTTAATAGCACAAAACAAGCAATGCATTATTCAATGTAGGATCAAATGCCATTGTTTTTGTGCTCCAAGTCATTATATCTATTTTCTTGCATTGCTTAACAACAACAACAACAACACAACAGGATCTTCTCAATTCATACAACATTTAAAGCACACTGCCTGAAGAAAGGCCGACTGAATTCATTCTCCATCACGCCTTGCATACAAATGACCAGGTGCAACTCTTTCCCAGGTTGGGGGTGGTAGAGGAACTGTGGCTGACTGTGAAATGCAGACAGCTGTCAGGGAGTGCTATTTTGTTTGTCCTGGAGAGTTGGACAAGTCTTAGAGAAACAGCTCAACATCTTTTTTTTTTTTCCTGCTGTGGGAACCTGCTTTCTATTTAGGGCTCACCAGAGATAATCCATGCTGGGCAGAGTTAGTGAGGCCCCTAAAATGTCAGCATAGTAATCTCCAAGTATTATATGGCCAAAGAAGCTACATAGATGAGATTAAACTATAGCCCTGAGATGGGAAGAACATCCTTTAAGTTTTATGGCAGTGTCACATCACTACAAGGGTCTCTATAACAGGAAGTAGAATGTGAAATTTGTCAACTAAAAAGAGTGTTACAGTGAAGCAGGTGAGAAAAAGCCAACCCGCTGTGGCTACCACTGAAGATGAGGCATGAAAGGTCACCAGTCAGAAGTTTAAGCAGAATGAGGAAATGGAACAGGCAAGAAAGACTGCAGAGATGGTTCGGTGGGTAAGTGTGCTTGGTGCATAAGTATGAGGGCCTGACTTCGAATCCTCAAAACTCATGTGTAAAAAAAAAAAAACAAGAAAGAAAAAGAAAAAGAAAAAAAGAAAAAGAAAAAGAAAAAGAATGTGAGTGTGTAGAGCCACAGTGCTAAGTGACAAGGCTAAAGGACTGCCTAGCTCCAGGTCCCATCAGAGACTCTGCTTCAAGGGAACAAAGAACAGCAAGATATCCAACATTCTACTCTCTCTCTCTCTCTCTCTCTCTCTCTCTCTCTCTCACACACACACACACACACACACACACACACACACACACACACACACACACACTACATATACAAGACAAGAAAGAAAAATGTATGGCTGGAAAGATGATTCAGTGGTTAAGAGTACATCTTATTCCTTCAGAGAACTCCAATTGAGTTCCCAGTACACATACAGACAACTCACAACCTCCTATAACTGCAGCTCCAGGAGATCCAACATCTCTGGCCTCCATGGACAATGCACTCACTTGTGCATATCCACACATAGACATCTCCTTACACATAAATAAAATGTGTCGTTCAAAAAAGAGATAGGAAACACTGTAAATGTAAAACATTTACAAAGATAGTCCTCCTGTCACCTGACTTTATTCCAGTGACATATGTCCTGGCCTTTTGGCTCTAAAGCTATATGGATATAAATTAATATTCTCACTGTGGCCACTGGGTCCTTCTCCTCCTCCTCTGGGTTGTTAAGATTGCCCATTTGTTTGACTTAGTGAGTACTGTGGGTACAGTTACCAGTCCACAGTGCTGAAAAGACTGTGCATGGAAAGAGACAGCTGGAACAGAGATTGGGCTAAATGGGAACTTTGTTCAGGAAAGGAACTGGCATAAATGATCTTTATTTGGATAGAGAGACTTATGATCAGGGAATGGAGGCATAACGGAGCCTTGAGGTGGGAGAGAATTATGAGACTATTAGGAGAGATGCAACATGGTACAGGTGGCAGCATTAGCGGCATTGGAGAAGGGTGTGGTGTACAAAATTCTCTTGAAAACCCTGGAAAGGTGATTCATTAGAAAAGATGGGTTAAATGGGGAGAATAGTAGAAATAGCCACCATCTGGCAGGGATCCTGAAGGGAAAGACTTTTCAGTTTTCCCTCAGAACCCTGGAGGGGAAAAAGGACTTTTTTGAGGGGTTTTTCCCTAAGGGGTGGTAGGAAGTTCCACCCTGTGTGATTTAGCCTGCGTGACTTAGTCTGAATTAGCTTCTTTGACTCATAACACTGCACAGCATAGAACATTTACATCTTGCAATTACAATGGGAAATAATTGCAAGTGCAGCACGTTGTGGCTTCTCAATTTTCTGTTCCAAAGAGAGAACATATCACACACACACACACACACACACACACACACACACGCACACACACAATCCCACTCACACAATCATACATACACAGAGAGATATACAAAAGATATAGACAGACAGACAGCAAACAGACAGACAGGTGGTGGTGGTGGTAGTAGTGGTGGGGGTGATGCAGGAGGTACATAGCCTGAATTCTGAGAAAGGCAGCTCACTTCAAGGGTCTGTAATCTGCATAAATTCTGTGAAGGTGAGATGAGGGTTGAAGCCTGTTAAAGAGACATCAGGGAAATGCAAATCAAAACAACCCTGAGATTTCACCTTACACCAGTCAGAATGGCTAAGATTAAAAACTCAGGAGACAGCAGGATATGGAGAAAGAGGAACACTCCTCCACTGCTGGTGGGGTTGCAAATTGGTACAACCACTCTGGAAATCAGTCTGGTGGTTCCTCAGAAGATTGGGCACGTCACTTCCGGAGGATAATGCTATACCACTCCTGGGCATATACCCAAAGGATTCCCCAGCATTTAATAAGGATACACACTCCACTATGTTCATAGCAGCCCTATTTATAATAGCCAGAAGCTGGAAAGAACCCAGGTGTCCCTTAACAGAAGAATGGATGCAAAAAATGTGGTATATATACACAATGGAGTACTATTCAGCCATTAGAAACAATGAATTCATGAAATTCTTAGGCAAAGGGATGGAGCTAGAGAACATCATACTAAGTGAGGTAACCCAGACTCAAAAGACGAATCATGGTATGCACTCACTAATAAGTGGATATTAGCCTCGAAAACTGGAATACCCAAAACAAAATCCACACATCAAATGAGGTACAAGAAAAACAGAGGAGTGGCCCCTTGTTCTGGAAAAACTCAGTGTAGCAGTATAAGGCAAAACCAGAACAGGAAAGTGGGAAGGGGTGGGTGGGAGAATAGGGGGAGGGAAGGGGGCTTATGTGACTTTCAGGGAGTGGGGGACCAGAAAAGGGGAAATCATTTGAAATGTAAATAAAAATATATCAAATAAAATAAAAAAATAAAAAAAATAGATTTTTATTATGTTAAAAAAAGAATGTTTGAATAAATAGTAGTAACATAGGGAGGAAGGAACTTACAAGGTAAAACAGGAGCAGTCTACCTTGTCCATATATTGCAGAAAATCCATTCCACTGCCTTAACTATTTCTGGTGTCTATTAACCCAAGATGGACTCTGCCAAAGCCCAACTAGTCCAAGCACTGAGTTTATTGGACTTATTTACAGATCATGATTGAGGGATTATTTACATGAACATCACAAAGTAGTTGCATTACCTCAAAGTCCCACCCCATCATGAATGACCTCATGGAAGCTGCATTATAAAGTCCCCTTTTCAGTTAACCTTACACTTCCTAGATACTCGAGTAATACCCCAACAACACTTGTCACCAGGGCAGGAGAGAGTTATAGCTAGAATCTCATGTATGGCTCTGGTGACCTTCCCCTGTCTTCTGCTATTACAGAGCAATAGCTATTATTGCATCCCAGGAATCTTGAAGAAAAGAGCCTTCAAATCCCCTGGAAAAAATAGACTTTCTGACTCATAACTTTTGGGGGGATGTGTTTTAAAACATGTATTCTGGCCTGGTGTTTCTGCCAAGGGGCACACAGGCAGGCACTAAGTGGGACCATGAACTTATCTTGAAACTGATGGGGCCAGGACCTGCAAGGGCATTAAGACAGCATGTACACATGGAAGGAAGAGGTAAACTTCAGGTGCTATTTCTCAGGTGCAAACTAACTTCTTGTTCTTCTTGTTGTTGTTGTTGTTGTTGTTGTTGTTGTTGTTGTTGTTGTTGTTGAGATGGAGGTCTCTCACTGAAACCTGAGACTATAAACAAGAGCTGCCCCAAAAGTCCCCATTTTTAGTATCATCATCCAATACAGAGTTTGTGTGCTGTTAAAGAGAACATAAGATATCTTACAATGCATCTTATTTCTTACATCTTTTTTCTTTTTTTTTCTTTTTTTATTCAATATATTCTTTATTTACATTTCAAATGATTTCCCCTTTTCTGGTCCCCCACTCCCTGAAAGTCACATAAGCCCCCTTCTCTCCCCCTGTTCTCCCACCCACCCCTTCCCACTTCCCTGTTCTGGTTTTTCCCTATACTGCTACACTGAGTCTTTTCAGAACCAAGGGCCACTCCTCCTTTCTTCTTGTACATCGTTTGATGTGTGGATTATGTTTTGGGCATTCCAATTTTCCAGGCTAATATCCACTTATTAGTGAGTGCATACCATGATTCACCTTTTGAGTCTGGGTTACCTCACTTAGTATGATGTTCTCTAGCTCCATCCATTTGCCTAAGAATTTCATGAATTCATTGTTTCTAATGGCTGAATAGTACTCCATTGTGTATATATACCACATTTTTTGCATCCATTCTTCTGTTGAGGGATACCTGGGTTCTTTCCAGCTTCTGGCTATTATAAATAGGGCTGCTATAAACATAGTGGAGTGTGTATCCTTATTAAATGCTGGGGAATCCTCTGGGTATATTCCCAGGAGTGGAATAACAGGGTCCTCCAAGAAGTCTCGTGCCCAGTTTTCTGAGGAACTGCCAGACTGATTTCCAGAGTGGTTGTACCAGCTTGCAGTCTCACCAGCAGTGGAGGAGTGTTCCTCTTTCTCCATATCCTCGCCAACACCTGTTGTCTCCTGAGTTTATAGGTGTGATTTAGTGAAAGGTAAAAAATAGAGTACCTATATAGACATATTTAATCTGCAAAGTAGCCCTTTAAGTTAATAGGCAAAGACAGAATGAAAATATCAATAAAAGAAAAAACTTGAATGATTGCAATCATCTGACACTAAACTAAAACTCTGCCCTCCCTTTCTCTTCCTTTCCCACCTCTACACCCATGTCAGCTCCTCATTTGTGGGGTTTGTTATTTCTTCTCCTTTAAGCTGTCAAGGGCCAGAGCCATCTAGTAAAGCATTCCCAGGCTTTTCAGTGAGTAATATAACACTGTGTGAATCTCCCTTCTACATTTACTGGTCTAGAGTGAAGATCAATTAATCTGATACCCACTAAAAAATTAGTTTTTTAAAATGTAGTATAGGAAGTCTAGGTAGCAGATTCCCTTGATCTCACTGCATTTCTCCACTGCTCTTCCTCAGTGAAAGTTATCCTGTCCCTTGGTTTGTTTCTTGAAGGCAGGTGTGTGAACTAACTGACATTTCCTGATACTGAACAATCACTCTTTCTTTTAGCTTTGAAAGGAGTCAAGAAAGATATTCTGTCTCTGCGTTGCCATAGGAACGTTTTTCAAATCCAGTGTGTTCCCTCTAGGTGTAGCCTCTAAGGTATCTGAAAGGCTGCATTTCCAAGGAAACCAGAATGAGGCAGCGCCAGCAACACATTCTGTGCTTTAGACTCTCAGTAGGATTGCTGGGTCAGGGAATGTGAAGACAAGTTAGGGGCAGAGGGACATCTCTAACCTTCCTACTCACTAGTTCCCCATCAATCACTCTCCAGCTCACTTGTAATAAATGTTTGTTTTTGTTTTTGTTTTTGTTTTTACTTTCTTGTTTTCCTGACCTGACTGGATTTGTTCCTTGACTTTCACCAAATTAAGATCAAAAGAGGAATGTAGACCCCAGAAAGACATATTCACCAGGACAAAGAAAAATATACTTTGGCATCATACAGAATAATGAAAGGTATCTGAATACTTATCCATAAACAAGTTTCTAAGGTTATTGTTTACAGTACATAATTGGTATGCTTGTTTAATATATACACCACTCAGGAAAAAAATGTGTAATTACAGTCATGAAGTTAAAAATGTACTTAAAAACATTGTCCACTCAAAATAAGAGCTAGCCCAAGAGATCATATTAGATGGCATTTCAGTGACAGATGCTGACCCTTTAAATAATAGTCAAGTCCCTTCAGAGACATTATTTTTGTTTCAGGTAAAAGTCTCCAGCTAGGCACCATGTCACCTACAATCTCATCCCTTGAGAGTCTAAAGAATCCCTAATTGGAAGCCATCCTGAGCTTTAGTGAGACCCTACATCAAATGGTACAACAATTCAGTTAAAATCACTTACTTGTACTCACATCTTTTGGCTGATTTATAAACATTGTTCACTATAATGCTAAACCCATCCTCACCTTCTAACTGTCTGTTTTAACATGGTGTATGATGCTCAATTGAGCATGTGCAAGAAAAATGTCCATTTTACATTATAATGTATCCTCCCCAATATGAATACTGTGATGGTTAAACTTGTCATCCTGACCTGATTTAATCACCATGGAAACAAACCTCTGGGCATGTCTCTGAGGAAAGTTCTGCATTAGGTTAATTGAAGTAAGAAGACCTACCCTAAAGGTAGTGAACACCATTCCATGGACTGGGTTCCTAAACTGAATAAAGAAACTGATTTGAGGACCAACATATTTCTCTGTCTCCTTCCTGAGTGTAGTTCCAGTATGACCTGCCAACTCATATATTTGTTGATATGTCCTTCTCACAATGATAGACTGTACTCTTAAACTGTGAGCCAAAATAAACCTTTTTTAAGTTGCCTTGGTCAGGTATTTAGTTGCAGCAATTAGAAAAATGACTATTTTAACTTGTCAAAGATCAAGTAACTGTAGGTGTGTGGGTTCATTTCTGGATATTCAATTCTATTCCATTGATCTACAGGGTTAATGTCCAATATATACAAAGAACTCAAAAAGTAAGACTCCAGAGAACCAAATAACCTTATTAAAAATGAGGTACAGAGCTAAACAAAGAATTCTCAACTGAGGAATACTGAATGGCTGAGAAGCACCTAAAGAAATGTTTAACATCCTTAGTCATCAGGGAAATGCAAATCAAAACAACCCTGAGATACCACCTCACATCAGTCAGAATAGCTAAGATAAAAAACTCAGGGGACAGCAAATGCTGGAGAGGTTGTGGAAAAAGAGGAACACTCCTCCATTGTTGTTGGCATTACAAGCTGGTACAACCACTCTGGAAATCAGATTGTCGGTTCCTCAGAAAATCAGACCTGAGGACCCAGATATACAGTATTGGGTGGGTTGGTGAACGGGGGAAGGGGGAATTGGATAGGGGGTTCTAGGAGGGGAAACCAGGAAAGGGGATAACATTTGAAATGTAAATAAAGAAATTATCTAATAAAAAAGAAAAGTGACTGTCACAGAAACCAAGGGCTCCATCCTGATTCCAGTGCTACTAAGTCATGTGGCACTGAATAAATGTCATGCATTTATTTACTACCAATATTGCATGCTAGCACCTGAAGAATGCATGTATCCATAATGGTGTGTCTTAGAACTGATAAAGGTTGGCTCACACTGTGTCTTACCTTTTATATGATAAGTCTATCCTCAATGTTTGAAGGGAATAGAGGGCACTCACTTTCCCCTATCTGTCATAACACAAAGCTGTGTAGAGAGAACTCACCACCTCCTCTTGAATTTGTCTCTAATGCAACCTGTATGTTACCCTTATAGGCAATTCAAGCACCCATGAATAAAATACCAGTAACTCCTAGGCTTCTGGGTCAGACCCTGGAGATCTCCCAATTCACTGAGGCTCAGCTTATCCTCAAAGAAACTTCACATAATCTTTAAGACAGTGAGACACAGGAGATAAACACATGCAGAACAAACACTTCACTTCACAATGAACTTCTGAGTGAAATGTTCCTTAAAATGCTACTATGTGCCAACATCACACTGAGTTTTCTCGACATCATCCCATTCTTGAAAGGTCACTCTCAAGCAAGCATCCATATTTCCCAAATACTGCATATGCTATTGCCAACATAAAATTTAATGAAAACATCTAGATTTATTTCTCCAGCTGCTTTTTCCACACTACCATTTGTTTCCCACCAAGAGGCTGAAGTTTGGGGAGTGGTGTTAGACAAAATCTTAAGAAACCAAAAATGAAGACATGGGGCTGTAGATGTAGCTGAGTTTGTAGAGTCTTCTGACTAGCATTCGGGAAGCCCTAGATTTAATTCCCAGTAACACATAAACTAAATATGGTAGTGCATACCTGTAATCCTTGCATTTGGGAGGATCAGGAAGTGAAGTAGGAAGATCATGAGGTGAAGTTCATCTTTAGCTACATAGAGTTCAAGGCTAACCTGAGCTATATAAGACCCTCTGTAGAAAAAGTATAAATAAATAAAATATAGAAAGAGTTTAAGTAATTAGTCATGAATCTAGTGGTTTCGATAAGAGTTATGATGCCCATGAGCAGTGGATCATGAGGAGAGAAGCCATATTTTTGCCACATTTTAGACATCCAGAGAGATTCTACTGTAATATACTGACCATCAGTCATAACACTGAGACTGAGGGAAAGGCATAATCCCTTTCAAAACATCTCACTAAGATAATACCATAGTGAAAATACCATCCAAAGGACTGAAATTTTGGATGAATGTATACTTTGCTGCTCTTTTTATAAACTTGGTTGTCATGACAATCTAAAATTTTGCCTTAGTAATTTTCAGGGTTTCTTTTCCTCTGCCTGCTACTTCAATGATGGTGTATGCCAGCATCCAAACTTAGATCCTCACTGCTCTAATCCTTTCTAAGGGACCTCACCTGTATGTGTCATTTCCATTGGCCTTGGACTGTCTACAGCTCCAGTAACATCCTTCTAGATCACATCTCATTTCTTTTTGTTGTTATTGTTTGGTTTTCTTTGTTGTTGTTTTGTTTTGTTTTGTTGGGGTTCTTTTGGGTTTTTTTTTTTTTCAAGACAGTCTCTGTGTAATAGCACTGGCTCTCTTGGACTTGCTTTGTAGACTAGGTTGGGTTTGAACTCACAGAGGCTTGTCTATGTCTCTCAAGTGCTCAGATTAAAGGCTTGCACCACCATACCTGGCTGCTGTTGCTTCCTGTTCCTCTTCCTCCTCCTCCCCCTTTTCTTTTCTTTGTTCTTCTCTCATTCATTGCATCCTGATTGCAGTTTCCCCTCCCTCCATTTCTCTCAGTCTCCTTCAATCTCCCTTCTTCACCAGATCTATCTTTTTTGCACTTCCCTTTTTAAAAGATCAAGCCTCCCCCATATCTCATTTCCAAGATCACAGAATCTCAACTAATCAGCTCAATGTTTTCTTCACCCCTCCTAAGTGACCATTCAAGATCTTATTCTTCCTTGCTACTTTCATCATCCTTCAGGGGTAATCCCCATTTGTAGTGCTCTATATCCTTATTCACTTATAGAAACACATTTCAGAGTCCTTGTGCCATCCTTCTCCATCAACTTTCTACTAAGTGTTTTAATCCTGTCTTCTTTGTGTATGTATGGTATAGGTCTATGTACATGTTCATCTGTGTGTACATGTATGCATGCTGGTGTGTGAGCACATGCAGATTTATATGGGCTTATGGAGGCCAGAAGTCAAAGTCAAGTGTTTTGAATAATCACGTGCCATCTTATTCTATGAGGCAGACACTCTTACTAAACTTAGAACTGAATAAGTCAACTACAGTGGCTGGTCAGCAACCCCCACGGGAATCTGCCCTTGTCAGCTTCCTCAGAACCAGCTTTACAATCACACACCACCACATCCTACTTTCTTTTTACTTATTCACTTAACATCCTACTCACTGCCCCCTCCCAATTACCCCTTTCCCAAAATTCTCCCATCTCCTTCCTCTCCTCTGGGCAGGTGGGTTCCCACCTGGGTATTTACCCCCACCCCTTGGCATGTCAAGTCACTGCCAGGATAGACACATCCTCTCCCACTGAGGGCAGACAAAGCAGCCCAGCTAGAACATGTTCTATATAACTAATGGCAACAATTTTTGGGATAGTCCATGCTCCAGATGTCTGGGACACACAAGAAGAAAACAAAGCGCCACATCTGCTACTTATGTATGGGGAGGCCTAGATCCAGCTGGTTTATGCTCTGTGGCTGGTGGTTCAGTCTCTGAGAGCCCCAATTGTCCATGTTAGTCGATTCTGTTGGTCTTCCTTGGGAGTTCCTATCCCATTCATGGCCCACAATTCTTCCCCCTATTCTTCCATAAGAGTCCCCAGGCTCCATCCACTGTTTCATTGTGGGTATCTGCATCTGCCTGAGTCAGCTGCTGGGTGGAGCCTCTCAGATGACAGCCATGTTAGACACACCTGTCTATAAGCTTAACAAAGTATCATTAATAGTGTCAGGAATTGGTTCTTATCCATGGGATGGGTCTCAAGTTAGGCCTGTTACTGGTTGTTCATTCCTGTAATCTCTGCTCCATTCTTTGTTTCTGCATTTCTTATAGGCAGGATAAATTTTGGGTTGAAAGTTTTGTGGGAGGGTTGGTGCCACTATAGCTCCACTAGGGTTCCCGTCTGGCTACAGGAGGAGAATTTTTTCAGGATCCACATCACCAATATAGTGATTCACAGCTAAGGTCATCCCATTGATCCTTGTGTGCCTCTCCTATCCCAGGTCTCTGTCACATCCTGGAGATACTCCCTACCTCCCCACCCCATCACCATTCATCCTCATGGCCAACTGGCCATCTCTCCTGCCCCTCCCCCTACTTTTTTTTAATATAGGTGCCAGGAATCCAAACTCAGATCTTCATGTTTTTGTCACATAGTCATTCCACCCTATCATCTTAACTCTGTTGCATGCCCATCTCCTCCTTATAACGCTCAATGTCATACTGTTTGCCAAGAGTGTCAGAATTTACCAACTAGAACATCACACTTGTTTCCTAATCACCCTGAGAACAAATCACTGTTCACATCTAGTTTGTACTATTATGATATTCATATTTACAGAACCCAGAATGTAGTAACAGATCCCCTAAAACTATAACTGTAGGCAGTTTCACCCAATATGCCCCCTCCCACACTAAAGTCATCGTAAGCTATCACCACCTTTTAATTCACAATAGTTAGAATATTCATCCACAGTTGCCTGCAGTATGTTCATTTCTTCTACCTACCCAAGACCATCCCCCACGCGTCCCCCAAGGACTCCATTAAGTGCAGAGCTGACAGGACACTTGAGCACTCTGTGCATTTGTTCCTCTTAGCACATTTACATTTACTCTTCTCCCACCCAAATCTGTTTTATGAAATCTTTGACATCTTGATGGCCCTGTGTATCCTGTGACATAAAAACTTCAAGTCTTCTTCTCCTTGAAGCATTCTACAAAACCCCAGTGGGTGTAACCTCCTGCTCTAGTGAGCTGTGAGAAATGCAACTGAAATAGAATCTGTAAGATCCAGCTTACCTGATGGAAGAAAGATATAATAGGGCAAGGCACGGGGTTAATGACTCAAACAGGCTGAACCTAGAAGGCAAGATGGCTGGTAAGGTATCATTAACATGCAAGGAGTGAGCAATGCCTCTCAGTCTGATCTGAAGTCTGCAAGCTCATGGCTGATGACCAGGATAGACATGGGGAGATTATAAGTTCAAACTGTGTAGCTCACACATATTAGCAAGCATCAATTTTAACTGACAATTACCCCCCCCCAAAAAAAGGCCTGTAGGCAGGGATGTGCACCAACATTTACATACAACTAGAGTACAAATTGGTGCACCATTTTGTAACATTGCTTGACAGTACCTCATTAAGGGAGATATAAGCACTTCCTACCATAGAACAATTCCATTCCTAGCAACCTACTCTGAAGACAGGCTCACATATGTTCACAAAAAGGCACACACAGTATGCTCATGGCAGCCTTACTCATTACACACAAAAAAGCATAAAAGTAATTCCCTTGTCCATCAAACCTCAAAAGGATGAATAAATTATCTTTCATTTAAGCCATGAAAGCTGAAAGAGCACATCTCAACCTCAAGCCTGAAGCAGAAAATGAATGATAAGTGAAATTAGGCATTTTACTCTCAAAACTCAATGCTAGTGACATATTTCCTTGAGCAAGGCTGTACCTTCCAGCTGGGCAGTGGTGGCACAGGCCTTTAATCCCAGCACTTGGGAGGCAGAGGCAGGCTGATTTCTGAGTTTGAGCACAGCCTGATCTACAGAGTGAGTTCCAGGACAGTCAAAACTACACAGAGAAACCCTGTCTCAAAAAAAAAAAAAAAAAAAAAAAAAGGCTACACCTTCC
Organism: Apodemus sylvaticus; assembly: GCF_947179515.1. Lineage (NCBI taxonomy): Eukaryota > Metazoa > Chordata > Mammalia > Rodentia > Muridae > Apodemus > Apodemus sylvaticus. The sequence continues at coordinate 37,578,047 of NC_067495.1, forward strand.
ATAACCTTTCCTAGCAACATCAACAACTTTGACCAAGTGTTCAAAGGCATGAGCTGACAGGAGACATTTCTCATTCAAATTACCACACAATTGAGATCTATGCAATTTCCACATGGTGTTTTTGCACATGTAACTAATCCTGAATCAAACAACAGAACAATACTACCACCACCTCAAAAATCCCACTAATACCATCTTTTGCACCACCCCAAAAGAAAGTTCTATTTTGACTGTTTTGCCTGATTTGAAATTCATATATTTGAAAGATCTAGTAAGGCCTCTTTTGTGCCCAGCTTCCTGCTCAAAATTTAAACAGACTTTTTCTAGATTAGCTGAATTGGCATGTCTTACAGATAGCTAGACTGAATAGTCTGGAAGCATCTAGAAATATCCACTTAAACAAAATCACAAAAGAATACACATGGAATGCAATCTCTGATAAGTGGATATTAATTAGCCCAGAAGCCCTGAATAACCAAGGCACAATTAGCATAACAAATGATTCCCATGAAGAAGGAAGGAAAGGGTCCTGATCCAGGAAAGGATTGATCCAACATTGTAGGGGAGTACCAGGACAGAGAAAAGGGAGGGAAGTGATTGGAGAATGGATGGAGAGAAGAAGGCTTATGGGAAATATGGGGAAAGGGGAACTGGGAAAGGGGAAATCATTTGGAATGTAAACAAAGAATATAGAAAATAAAAGAATAAAATCCACCTAGAAGGCAGGTTGGTAAAATTGCTCCCTTTCTTTACTCCAAAGAATTAAAGAGCTTTCCTCTCCTCTCATGTCTCCTTTTTATCAGGTAAGGGTGAAGGGAAGAAGGACCTGCTAACATACACAGATTTCGATATACTTGGCAGGTTCTTCCTAGAACTCCAGCTCCTTAATTGTCTGCTCTGTTTTTTCCCCATACCTGGAAGAATCAAGGTCTATTATAATAATTAATAAAGATAAGCTTAACTGGTTAATTTTAGGCAAAAATTGAGAAAGCAACTAGGATATGAGAAGTCTTGAAAAGAAGTTCATCTAAGGATAAGTGGAGGAAAAATGAAGAAGAAAAAATGCAATTCTTTGGAAAATGTCTACATTAAGAAGTAGGAACAAAACTGAAAAGTAGGCCAAGAAAATCAATCAAACATATTAGTTCATAAACTCAATTTGGTAGGTTTTTTTTTTTTTTTTTTTTTTTTTTTTACTTGAAGGAAGACTAAAATTTTTTAAAGCACTCTGTTTGGCAGTTCTTGACAAATAATAATTGTCCATCTTTGTGTCATAGAGTATGATGTTTGGAAACAACTATATATTGCATATTGATCAATGAGTCCATGGGCTATTCATCATTGAAAACAATTCAAATAGCATTAACCCTTCCTTGTGGGTATTTTGAATTATATAATATATTTTTAGTGAAATAACCCTCTGTGTCATGGAATGCTAAATAGCATTCTGTTCATCTGGCTCTAACATTGTACAACATACACAATCTGTCATTTGCTTGCTGTTTCTGCCTCAGCTAAATTGTACCATGTTTTAAATACAGATATGATTTGCATAACCATACAAATATCAAGCAATAAAAAATTCATAAAATGTTCACAATAAACTCTACCATTCCTATATATACATATAAGACTCTAGAGCAAGATATATGACAATCTTGATTATCAACAAAATGGGTCTTAGAAACATCTAGAAGACATACCTCAAAGGTATGCCTATAAAGGGTTTTCCAGATAGGTATAACTATAGTAGGAAAACACATCTGGAATGTGGGAACCACTTCATGGACTGGGGTTCAGGACTGAAAAAAAATGGAGAAAGTGAAATGTGTATCAGCACCATCTCATTCTCTGTTTCTTGTTCTCTGCGACTGTGGATGCAATTTGAACTGTGTCACTGTGCCCCCCCCCCCAACCCCCATGCCCTGATGAATTCAATCCTCAAATGTGAACCAAAAGATACCTTTCCTTAAGCTTTGTCAGTGTTTAGCCAACAGCAATAGGAATGGTAAGAAATACAGTACAATAGTTGTATATCCATGTTTACTCCTGAGCTACTCAGCATAGTCAAGATAGGGAACAATCTTTGATGTCCTTCAACAAATAAATGGTAAGAAAAAAGTAGTACATATGCACATCTTTTTTTTTTATTCAGACATAAAGAAGAATGAAATAGTTCTATTTTAAGTAAGATAGAGTAAACCAGAAATCTTTATGTGAAGTGATATAGACCAGACTTGAAAGGACAATGTGACATGTGCTCTCTCACATACAAATCAAGATTTAAATGGATAGATAGATAGATAGATAGATAGATAGATAGATAGATAGATAGATAGATGTACAATATAAAATTAAATTGGAGAGATTGTGGAGGAAGGGACTAAGTGGAGCTAAGTGGAAGAAAGAGTGGAAACAAGTCAGGGTAGTAGAGGAAAGGATAAATATTGCATGTTTTCTCTCATATGCAGTATTTAAATTTGTGGTGTGTGTGTGTGTGTGTGTGTAAATGTGTGACATTAAAGCAAACAGTATTTGAGGAAAGGTAGATGACAAGCAGGATGGTATGGTAGTGAATACAAGACACTGTAATGGGGGGATAGATATGAGTAAAATATTATAGTGTGAGAGCTGTAGATAAGACTTATCAGTTAAATGAGCTTAGTGCTCTCATATAGGACAATAGTTGGTTCCACTCACCCTGGGCTGCTCACAACCTTTAACTTTGTTTCTAAGGGATCTGGCACATCTTCTGGCCTCCAGGAACAACACTGTACCTACATGCACATACCTCACACCCCCTGACCGACATGCAGGCATACACATAACTAAAACAAAAATAAATCTGTAAAAATATTAGTATGTAGGCATTAAATGTCATAATAAAGCAAAAAATTTTGTATAGCAATTAAAAAGTTCATACTGAAGTATAGAACTCACAAAATTGAAGCTTTCAAGTATGTGACATCATCTTCATCCTGTAGTTTCTGATCATCTTGAAGACAAAATTTGCCTTCACTAGATCCTTAGGATATATCTCATCAGTGAGTCTGCCAAGATAATCAAATCCATAAAACACACACACACACACATATATATGTATACACACACACTCTGAAATGTCTATAAGCTACAAACCACTCTTCATTTCACTTTCTGTTTCATAAAACTAACAGTGTGTGTGTTCACTGAGTGGGAAGAAATGTCAGGAAGCAGAGTCTGGCTTGCCCATCCATTTGTACATACGCAAGTGCTTTCTCCACCCACATGAGCCCCTAGGCAGTAATGACTAATACTCAGACTTTAAACATTGCCTATGACTTGTTACTAAAAAGAAGAAAAAATGTATTCACAGGTGGTAACTATCATCTGTTCCAAGATATTCTGACTGAAAAATACAGAGTCCTCCTATAACTCATAGCAGCATCCACTTTCTCATTTAGTGCTTACATCTTTAGCTCCATATATATTCTTTCTTTTCTACATGTGTATATGGTATTGGTAGCATGTGTTTCACACATTGTGTATGTGGCAGTCATAGGTTGTCATGACAGTCTTTACCTTCTACATTGAGACAGGGTGTCTCTTGTTTTTCAGAAGCTTGTCAGTAAGCTTCTGGAGATTCTCTATTCTCTGCTTTCCAACTTGCCACAAGAGTGTTCTGTCGTGTCTGACTCTATAGGCAAGCAGGAGGACCTCTGTTTGAATCCCCAGTACTCTCAAAGAAGCCAAGCATAGCTACATATACCTGTAGCCCCAGTGCTGCTGTGTAGGAGATAAAAGACAGGGAATTTACTGAGGTTGGACTCCCACCCAAAATTAACTATTAAAATATATAATAAGCCATTCAAGTGCCTTATTGATAATAGAGCAGACAAAGACAATTTTAAGACAAGAGATCCCACACAAATGGCAAACTGATCCATGAGCCCCAGCTCCTAGGCATAGGGGGTACCTTTCATGTGTTTATCACCAAACAGGTGATATTGCCTGGAGGTTGGAGGACCCTGATGGAGCTACCAGCCTCATACCCCTGGTAGCTGATGTAGCCACCAATCTTTTAGGGAGAGATATCTTACAAGTCCTAGAGGTAATACTTACCACCCAATCAGAAAGAGACCACGTTAAAATAGATGGGATTACCTATAAAGAAAGTTATACCCAAGGAGACCCTAAAAACCCTCCTCCAAATTACCCACAATTCTAAGGGCCACTGTTAGTTTTGATACTCCCTGCCTTAACTGGCTCTCCAATGAAGACATCAGGGTCCCACAGCAGCCACTCTCATGAGAGAGGCTTAAAGCCTTCACATACTTGGTAGAATAACAGCTTCTACTACAAAACATCCACCCCTCCTATAGTCTATGGAACACCCTTATGTTCGCTATAAAAATAAAAAAAAAAAAAAAACTGCTCAGAGGGATGGAAACTACTACAAGATTTGAGGGCAATTAACAAAACCATGCAAGTCTGGGTCTCTCCCCAAAGAGTTGCCCTACATCTCAGCCATCCTTGTCAATGTCTCCCTATTAGCAATATATATGTAAGCCTGCTTCCCCCCGCCCCCCCATCCTTCTTGACCACTAAGACTGGGAATGCTTTGTGTTATTAATGCCCCTTATTAAAAACTATGGCCCAGCCTCATGATATGAATAGACTATTCTCCCTCCGGTAATGGCCAAACAGTCCAACGATTTGTCAGTAGGCTGTGCCCACTACCTTAAGACCTTATTTAGATAAAGGACTCAACATATATCACTATATGAATGACATCTTAATATGGGGAGAATCTTCTACCTTCCCCTCCCAATGTAAAGACCAGCTAATACTTTCCCTATCTGCTCTAGGATTCAAACTCCTAAGATCCATCTTATTCTACCTATTGCATTTTTAGGAACAAAAATCTCCCATATCTCAATATGCCCCCTTAAACTCACCCTTTCCTTCCCTCAAAAATTATCTCTCATCTCTCTCCAGGGCTTTACGGCTCACCTTAACTGGCTTAGAACCTGGCTCTCCCATCCCATAAACACCCTTCAAACCCTCTTTAACCTTCTAAAAGGAGATAAAACTCCCCAAGAACACTGTTCCCTAAAACAATCCAAGTTCTAAATTCTGCCAATGAAGCTCTAAAAGCTATGGATCTTGCTAGGTATAACCCAACAATACCCATACAGCTCCTTATCTATAATTCTTCCCCTACACTTGGGGGAGCCCTATACCAGACCCAGAGAGTGCTAGAATGGCTCTACACCCTGATGGGTGGCATACCCATTATTATTTTAAATAAGGTGGATAGACTCCACTCACTAGTATGATTTAAAGAGACAGGAACAGAGCCCAACAAACCCTAGGGAAAAAACCCTTATATTCTTGTCACCCCCTTCTCCCTTTCTGATATTCAGTGGCTAATCAAAAATCACTACAGCTTTGCTATCAGGTTAATATGATTCCTAGGACAAATTTACAACAATTATCCTGATGAAAAATGGGCCTTATCCTTCCCTCTGTTGCAATGCCTGCCCCCAAATGATTTTTTTAAATTTTTTATTTTATTAGATATTTGCTTTATTTACATTTCAAATGGTATTACCTTTCCTTGTTGTACCTCCAAATACCCCCTACCCCATACCCCCTCCCCCTGATGACCCACTCCCCCTCCCACTTTCCTGACCTGGCATTCCCCTACACTGGGGCATTGAGCCTTCACAGGACCAATGGCCTCTCCTCCCTTTGATGTCCAACAAGTCCATCCTCTGCTACATATGATGCTGGAGCCATGGGTCCCTCTATGTGTACTCCTTGGTTGGTGGTTTAGTCCGTGGGAAATCTAGGAGTATTGGTTGGTACATATTATTGTTCCTCCTATGGGGCTGCAAGCCTCTTCAGCCCCTTGGGTCCTTTCTCTTAGCTTCTCTATTGTGATTTCTCTAGATCCTTCTCTGTTGTGATGGCTGCCCCCTAAATGATTTTCAAAAAAAGCTCATAGTTGGAGCCCCCTCAATATTTACTGTTGTGGCAAAAAGAGGAGCTACAGCAACAATATACTACTCCCCTGAGCATGAGCCCTTAGTCTCCAATTCAGAGAGCTGCCATATTATTCACCCCAATATAAAGTATTATATGCTACCTATCTAGCCCTAAAAGGAATCAAGGGTCCCCTTAAATTCTCCTTTGTCAAACTAGAAGCCAATTCTCTTTCCCTCTACTCATACAGGTCTCCACCCTCCTACAGGAAAGAGCCTCCCATCTACATCCAGCATGCCATACCTCACAGTCCCCTGTCAAGTCCGATATCTAAGGGAAATGAACTTGCCTACCAACCTGCCTCAAGAGGGACATTCATGGCTTCCACGGAACAAGCAGATCAATTCCATTCATTCACACACACAAATATAAAGGGGCTTCATACCTGCTTCCCCCATATCCCCATGCTGAACTTCAAAGGATAATAAGAACATATTCTTTCTTGTGCATCCCCTATTACCACTCCAGCTTTACAAATGATGGGTACATATCCCTGATTGATGTCACCTGTATTTCTCAACTTGGTAGACAGAAATATGTTTTTGTTACCACAGATACATACTTGCATTTTATATAGGCTACAGCCCAAACAAGTAAAAACTCAAAAAGGTTAATTCACCATATGCTCTCCATTTTTGCCATCATGGGTATTCCTCAAGAAATAAAAGGTAATAAAGTCCCTGATTTCACTAGGTCTCAAATCAAAACTTTCTACCCACATTGGTATATTGCCCACCATATGGGGATTCCCCACAACTCTCAGGGCCAAGGAAAGAACACATCAAACCCTAAAAACCCAACTTCTATGTTCATAGCAGCCTTATCTGTAAGAGCCAGAAGCTGGAAAGAACCCAGGTGTCCCTCAACGGAGGAATGGATACAAAAAATGTATATTTACACAGTGGACTACTATTCAGCCATCAGAAACAATGAATTCATGAAATTCTTAGACAAATGGATGGAGCTGGAGAACATCATACTAAGTGAGGTAACCCAGTCACAAAAGATCAATCATGGTATGCACTCATTGATAAGTGGATATTAGCCTAGAAACTTTGAATACCCAAGATATAATCCACATATTAAATGATGTCCAAAAAGAATGGAGGAGTGTCCCCTGGTTCTGGAAAGACTCAGTGCAAGAGTATAGGGGAATTCCAGAACAGGAAAGCGGGAAGGGGTAGATGGAGGAACAGGGGGAGGGAAGAGGGCTTATGGGACTTGCGGGGAGTGGGGACCCAGAAAAGGGGAAATCATTTGGAATGTAAATAAAAATATATCAATAAAAAATAAATAAAATAAATGTAAAAAATAAATGTAAATAAAATAAACTTAAGTCTAAAAATAAAATAAAATAAAATAAAAGACAACTACCTAACTGCCTAATGTACAATTAATGATAAATCTGACTATACTAAGCATATTTAACATCTACAAAATTAATCCCCCCCACCCCCCACCCCTGTCATCATAGTCCAATGGTGTGATCCTTTAGATGGAATTTGGAAGGGACTTGATCTCTCCTTACAACCAGGAGGGTTTTGTTTGTGTTTTCCCACAGGACCAGCCTAAGCCTACCTGGGTTCCTACAAGAAATGTGCAACACCACCCCAACAACCAAGAAGATGGCACACATCTGACTGGTAGGTCAAGGACAGAGGAGGAAGAGGAGACAGAGGAAGCACCACACCCAGAGGAACAGCTAGATCTCCTGGGAGGATATCCATGACCTGGTGACTGCTACCCAGGCCATATGCCCTCCACAAGCTCTCCTCTCCTCTATACTCTTGGCTGTTTTTTGTCATTCTTCATATTAACTCTGCTACTGCCCAGGCATTTCCAGCCCTTCCAATACCTACCACTAGAGATTCTTCACTAGGGAAACCTACAACAGACACAACAAAGTCACAGTATTGCCCACTTGAAGTATGTATGACCAGGATTAAGATTGCCCCTACACCCGGGTTCCATCTCCACTACCCAGAGCCCTTTTCTCTGCTTTCCTTACCCAAATACAGGTGAATGTCTCTAGGAGGTCTCCACATATGGAGGTTGCAGATATTAGAACTACGGAATTGAATCCACCAGCTGCAGCAGCAACATGCTTGCCAACGTTAAAACTAATTTTCACATTTCCACCATCAGCAACCCATGGGATGAATGTTGGTGAACCAGGGTTATGGGTAAACTCTATACGAATGGCTATGCCAAATACCCCATAGCTGACATACATGTCTCCTGTGAGCTTGGTCCTGTTTCCAAATCAGTCTTTACCCATGTTAACATTCTTCAAATGGAAAAAATCTATCTCAGAAGGAACTCCAAGCTACCATGTCCTGGCTACAATACATCCAATATGCATCTGACCTCTTTCCCTTAACCACCTACCCAACTGCTCCCAATGCTTTTTCTGTGCTTCTCTCTCTCAACCACTATTAGCAGCTTTTCCCATTAATATTGCCCTTCAAGAACCCAATGGGCCCTTATCCACAGAGAAAGCACAAGACATCCCTCTCTTGGACCTACCCCCACCTTGCCTTGTTGGACCTTCCTCAAGAACCCATCTTACTTGCACCCATGATATCACCATCACTAAATCATTATATGTTAACACTCCTGCCCTCCTCTGGTACAAAGGCACTATGGGTTCCTATAGCCACTTTTCAAGGCTCCTACACCCTCATGAAAATTGTTCCCCAGATTTACTCTACAAACCTGAAGACCTAGCCTTACAGATGGAAAGAAGCTGAACCCTCTACTCATTAGACTAGAACTCGCTGTTTCACTGGATTTGATAAGAACTGCTGGAACAGCCATTGTCCAAAGACATCTAGCCAGTGACTTCCAGGACAAGTGTGACCAGGCAATGACCTCCACTACACACAGCTTTGAGTCTCTTCAACACCAGGTAACCTCCTTAGAAGGAGTTGTTTTCCAAAACTGGAGGGCTCTGGACTTACTGACTGCTGAACAGGGAAGAACATGCATTTTGCTGGGAGAAGAATGTTGCTTCTATATTAATGAATCTGGGCTGGCAGAACAAGATATACAAATACTCAAAGAGCTCTGGGGAAACCTCTAGGCACTCTATGTTCCTAACATCCCTTCCCCTTGGTACACTAATGCCTTGGAAACTTGGCTTCTTCCCCTCCTTCTCCCCATAGTAGCCATTGGAGCCTTGCTTTTGGCAATTTGCCTCATCCAACATCTAAAGCAGAAGATGAATAGCATTGAAAAGGTCATTACTAATCAGGTCTTGGTTCAATATCAAACTGTTCCCAACACAGGAGACAGTTATTCTGATGACACCTCTCCTTTACAAAAAGAAAAGGAGGAGGTATGGAGCAATGGACTGTGCCAGGAAATTTGGTGTGGTTCAGTGGGTTTGGAAGCCCTGGCACCTCATACCAGAAGATGGTAGGTGTTTCACCTGCTTCTGACCAGATCCCTGTCATGGAACCACAGCACCCCATAGATAGGGTTGTCACTTAGGGGCAGTGCCCCAAGCCCCTTCACATGCAGATGAGGCAGCCCTAACATTTGGGACCAAGCCAATAGAAAGCATTTGCTGCCAGACCTCAACCCACCCCCAAAAGTATATAAGACCTTATCCAGAGGAAATAAAGGTGTAAGGATTACTCCATCAAGGATTTTTCTGAGAGCTTCTGTCATATAATAGCTGTAACACTTCCTGGGGAAGAGAGTTCACCACCAAAGCTTTCACTGCTGGAAGATGCCAGGACATACCACAGTCACTTCCTGCTCACTGGCCCGGACCTATCCTCCACAAGTCGACTACTAGCCGACTACTAGTGCCCTACCACTACCAGCTCTACAGAGCATCTTGCTGCTTCCTGTCAACTCTGGAGCAATGGTAGTGGTTGGCTGGTTGAGAGCAAGCAGGAACAGTGACTATCTCGATCTGTCTACCCCCTTCCCTTTGCTTGACCACTCACTCCTGTGCAGACAGTCCCAGTGCTTTTCGGTAGGAGGAGAAAGAAAGGAAATTTGCTGATGTTTGTTGGCTGCCAGCCTAGCTCCAAGGTCAGTGAGAAACTCCATCCAAGGGAATGAGTGATAAAGCAGAACTACCAGTGACCTTCTCTGAACTCTGTGTATTTAAACTTTCATACACCACACACACACACACACAGAGAGAGAGAGAGAGAGAGAGAGAGAGAGAGAGAGAGAGAGAGAGAGAGAGACAGAAAGAGAGAGGGGGGAGGGATGGAGGGACGGAGGGAGAAAGATTGGCTTTCTATGCTGGCACTTTTACTATGAATAGTTTGTGAAAAGGTGACAATATAACTCATCCATCTAAGTGGGACGTGACAGAACATCCATAGCTAGGCTACATGACAAGATAATTAAACAAGGGTGGTACTGTCTCCAGTCAATCAATAGAAACTGATGTAAGGAGTTCTCACACAGTGCTCCTCTTTTTTGGTAAAAAACATCCTCATCACCTCAAGATAATCTAAGCTAGTCTTTCCCCCACTGAGCTATGAGAGCAAGGAATCCGGGGAGCCAAGTCCTCAGCTGTTCACTTTTAGATATTACATGAGTTCAGGTTACTATAGGTATTCTTTAGAATCAAGACCCTGCAGGTGTTCCTTCAAAGAGCTGACACACTACCTCCAATCCCCAAAGATGCCCCCTTACCCCGTTTACTGCTCACTAACAGCCAAATCTTCTCCCCTACCCAGTAATAAGAGGTTGCCTGAGAGCCATCACACAGCACAGATCTCATATGGGCTAAGCCTGCTTCCTCACAGTACAGGAATTCCCCTTCACATGAATCCCTTAAAGAGCAATTGTTTGTTTGTCTTACAGGAGTCCTGAACACCTGTCTCTTCTACTGTTAATAAATAGCTTACCTGACATTCAATTTAAGTCATGTGCTTCTTCTTCAACTTGTCAATATGCAATACTTTGGGACTGTAAGGATTTTTTCAGAGTTAAGAGCATTTGCTGTTCTTCCAGAACACCTAGTTTGATTCCCTGCACTTACACAATGACTCACAACCACCTGTAACTCAAGTTCTATGAGATCTGATCACCTCTTCTGGCCTCCATTGTCACCAGACATACATTGTACACATATATGCATGCAGACACTCAAGTACAGAAAATAATATTATTTTTTTAATATATGCAACCATAAATGTGCCACGCCATTATAATATGTAAAATTATGGCAAGAAAATTATAGCATCTGAAACTGATATTTTAGTAAAATCAAAAAATATCAAGACAGACATTAACAACATTCACACTCTTATTTAGAGTTCTAATATAGTTATACCTGTTGTCCTCATTGACAACAAATTAAAGTGACATCGGGGACAGGCAGCAAAAAGCAGATATTTAGATCTGTAACACAGATGTCAAAGAGAACATCTGTGTTCGCAATCACAAGAATACATAAAGAAAATCTACACTATATAGATAATGGAATACTTATAAAAGAAAGAAATCCTGAGCCAGGCGGTGGTGGCGCACGCCTGTAATCCCAGCACTCTGGGAGGCAGAGGCAGGTGGATTTCTTAGTTCGAGGCCTGGTCTACAGAGTGAGTTCCAGGACAGCCACGGCTACACAGAGAAACTCTGTCTCGAAAAAACCAAATCCAAAAACACCAAAAAAAAAAAAAAAAAAAAAAAAAAAAAGAAATCCTGTAACAATACAGATATACCTGTAGGTCAATACACTAAAGGAAAGAAGCCTTCCACATAAGGGCTCTACATCACCTACAGAAAGAATCAAAAATAATTGTTTGGAGGCTGGAGATTCTGTCTCATGGCAATATAGTGGAGAATGGTAGATGAGAACACCCAGTGTCATCATTTGGCTTCCATAGACAGGTACAACCCATGTGCCCTCATATACACAAGTAAATACAAAGTATTAATGATACACTCATGAAAACAGAAAATACAATGTTATTTGTAAGTGGTGAAATAAGGGGAAGATTAGGTTACAATCTACTAAGTATTCACTTTCATTTATTTAACTCTTAAGTATCTTTTGCATGAAAGCATTACTATAGTCATCTTACAAGAATTTTCTAGGGTTGTTAACTATAAAATCTATGTATATGTAACAAATTCAAAGAACTAATAAAACTTTGGGGAAAATTTTGTGTGTGTATGCGTGTGTGTGTGTGTGTGTGTGTGTGCGCGCGCGCGCGCGCGCGCACACACACATACACACATACACACACACACACACACATACACACACACGCACACACATGTACATAAATGTACATACAAAAGTAAAACTAACTTAGCAAGCCAAATTTCTCATATCTTCTCCAGGTTTTAGGCCTGATTTACCACAGGTCCCTACTATACTGCATCCAACCTCTCCACCTAGCTAGATCTTCCATCCATAACCTTGCACAAACTTGTCCATGGTTCTAGCCCAGTGAGGTTCCCTAATCATCCCCATCTACTCACACTCTCCAACCTGCCAGATTTAAGCCAGATCCTGCATCTAGTACCCTGGCCTAGCCTGACCTCACCTGCCATCATTTGAAAGAACCTCTGGGCTTCTGCCAAGACCTGCTCTACCTACCTCAAATGCACAAATCACCTGCATACCATATCCAAATTTTCTATCCATCCAGATTTCCCCTATATACCAGGCTTCGGCCAGAGGACACGTCCTGTACATCAGCCCAGTCACCTCTATTCACCAGACTTCACTGCACTCAAGCCATTTCCAACCTCTAGGCCCAACCAACCAACATATCCTCTGTTCTATCCCAACCTACTCTGTCCTTAACAGAAGCAAAACTACAGCAACAAAAAAGTCCACATGCTCAGATCTAATTTCAAATAAAAATCAACAATAGAAACAATCAAGCCATTATCTTCACACCAAAAGCAACTAAACATTTCCCTATGAGAATTACCTAGGTGAAATCTAGGACACAGAATTTAAAACAACAATCGTAAACTACATCAGAGTTCAATCAGTTTAAAGAAGACACAAAGAAACAGTTTAATGAAACTAAGATAAAGATCTTAAGGAGGATAAAGAACTAAGTGGAACCAAAGAGAATATAAACATAAGAACTTACAGAATGAATATGTATATGTATGTACCTATCTACATATGAAGGTTTGTGTGTGTGTTTGTGTGTGTATATGTATATATACATATATACATATATATACATATACATATATGTATATATATACACATATACATATATACACATATACACATATACACATATAAATATATACATATATACATATATACATATATACATATGCATACACACACAAAATAAGATATTAAAGGTGTATCTCTATCCCAAAGATCCAGATTAGAAGTAGGCCTTTCGCCATCTTTGCTCCTGGTCGGACAGGACAAACAGCTCCAGGTACTGAGATATCCAGAGTTTAAGATATCTGGGGACACAGACTGCCAGGCTGCTTCCTGCGCCTAGGAACTGGGCAGATCGGTGGTTCATCTGCATGCCAGTCATGCATGGGTCCTGTGCCCTCTGGGGTGGTCGGCACTTGGAGGGGCTCCCCACTGCCTTCTTCGCTCCATGCCTGAGCAGACTGTCAGCACCAGGTTCACAGAGACAACCCAAGTGTAACATTGCTTGGGGCAGGACACACTAGGGTTCCAACAGCACCCAAGAGGAGGGCAGCACATCAGCAATCTGTGCCAGGGGAAACCCAGTCATCCAGTGTTCCGAAAATAGCCTTGCAGGCTCACAGAAGGTTCAAGCACCAGCCAGTGACAACAGGACCAACTAATGCCAGAGATAAACAGATGGCAAAAGGGAGACATAGGAACTTTACTAACAGAAATCAAGGCAATATTGGAGCATCTGAACCCAATTCTCCAACAACAGTAAGACCTGGATATCCCAACACACCAGAAAAACACGATTTGGATTTAAAATCACTGGTAATGATACTGTTAGAGGAACACAAGAAGGACATAAATAAATCTCTTAAAGAAATACTGGAGAAAATGGATCAAATGTTAGAAGCCCTTACACAGGAAATACAAAAATCATTTAAAGAAATGCAGGAGAACATGGGTCAATAGATAAAAGCCAATAAAGAGGAAATGCAAAAATCACTTAAAGAAATACAGAAGAACTTGGGTCAAAAGGTAGAAGTCATAAAAGAGGAAACACAAAAATCTCTTAAAGAAATACAGGAAAACACAAACAAACAAGTGAAGGAACTCAGCAGAGCCGTCCAGGATCTAAAAACAGAAGTAGAAACAACTAAGAAATCACAAAGGGAGACAACTTTGGAGATAGAAAACCTTGGGAAGAAATCAGGGGACATAGACGCAAATATCAACAACAGAATACAAGAGATGGAAGAAAGAATCTCAGATGCCGAAGATAACATAGAAACCATGGACTCAACAGTTAAAGAAAATACAAAATGCAAAAAGCTTGTAACCCAAAACATCCAGGAAATCCAGGACACAATGAAAAGACCAAACCTAAGGATTATAGGTGTAGATGAGAGTGAAGATTTACAACTTACAGGGCCATAAAATATCTTCAACAAACTTCTGGTAGAAAACTTTCCTCACCTAAAGAGAGAGATGCCCATGAATATACAAGAAGTCTACAGAACTCCAAACAGACTGGACCTGAGCAGAAATACCTCCCGTCACATAATAATCAAAACCCCAAATGTACTAAGCAAAGAAAGAATATTAAAGACAGTAAGAGAAAAAGGCCACGTAACATAAAAAGGAAGACTTGCAGAATTACATCAGACTTTTCACCAGACACCATGAAAGCTAGAAGATCCTGGGCAGATCCCATGCAGATTCTAACAGAACAAAAATGCCAGCCAAAACTACTATACCCAGCCAAACTCTCAATCACCATAGATGGAGAAACCAGGATATTCCATGACAAAACCAAATTTACACAATTTCTTTCCACAAACCCAGCCCTACAAAGGATAATAGGGGGAAAACACCAAAATAAGGTGGGAAACTACACCATGGAAAAAGGAAGATAGTAACCTTCTTTTATCAAACCAAAAAGAAGATAACCAATAAAATACAAAAAATAACATCAAAAATAATAGGAAGTAACAATAACTATTCCTTAATATCTCTTAACATCAATGGACTCATTTCCCCCAATAAAAAGACATAGACTAACAGACTGGATACATAAACAGGATCTAATATTTTGCTGCATACAGGAAACACACCTCAGTGTTGAAGACAAAAACTACCTTAGAGTAAAAGGCTGGAAGACAATTTTACAAGCAAATGGTCTCAGGAAACAAGCCAGAATAGCCACTCTAATATCAGATAAAATTGACATTCAACCTTAAGTCATCAAAAGAGACTTTGACTTCTTGCTGGTCAAAGAAAAATCCACCAAGAAGAACTCTTAATTCTGAACATCTATGCTCCAAATGCAAGGGCATCCTCATTCATAAAAGAAACTTTACTAAAGCTCAAAGCACACATGCACCTAACACAATAATTGTGGGTGACTTCAACACCATACTCTCCTCAATGGACCGATCATGAAAACAGAAACTAAACGGGGACACAGTGAAAATAATTGAAGCTTTGGACCAATTGGATTTAACAGATATTTATAGAACATTTCATCCTAAAGCAAAAGCATATACCTTTTCCTCACCACCTCATGGAACCTTCTCAGAATGCAATCATATAATTGGTCACAAGAGAGATCTCAACAAATATAAGAAGATCGAACTACTCCCATGCCTCCTATCAGATCACTATGGAGTAAAAGTGGTCTTCAATAGCAACAAAAACAACAGAAAACCCACATACACGTGGAAACTGAACAATATTCTACTCAATGATACCTTGGTCAAGGAAGAAGTAAAGAAAGAAATTAAAGACTTTTTAGAACACAATGAAAATGAAAACACAACATACCCAAATCTATGGGACACAATGAAAGCAGTGCTAAGAGGAAAACTCATAGCCCTGAGTGCCTCCAAAAAGAAAATGGGGAGAGCATACACTAGCAGCTTAATGACACACCTGAAAGCCCTGGAACAAAAAGAAGCTGATTCACCCAGGAGGAGTAGGAGACAGGAAATCATCAGACTCAAGGCTGAAATCAATCAAGTAGAAACAAAGAGAACCATACAAAGAATCAACAAAACCAGGAGCTGGTTCTTTGAGAAAATCAACAAGATAGATAAACCCTTAGCCATACTAACCAAAGGGCACAGAAACAGTGTCCGAATTAACAAAATTAGAAATAAAAAGAAAAAAAATAACAACTGAAACTGAGGAAATTCAAAAAAAATCATCAGATCCTACAACAAAAGCCTATACTCAACACAACTGGAAAATCTGGAGGAAATGGACAATTTCCTGGACAGACACCAAACACCAAAATTAAATCAGGATCAAATAGATCATCTAAACAGTACCGTAACCCCTAAAGAAATAGAAGGGGCCATAGAAAGTCTTCCAACCAAAAAAAAAAAAAAAGCACAGGACCAGATGATTTTAGTGCAGAATTCTATCAGACCTTCATAGAAGACCTAACACCAATACTTTTCAAACTACTCCACAAAGTAGAAACAGAAGAAACACTACCCAACTCATTCTACGAAGACACACTTATGCTGATAACAAAACCACACAAAGATCCAACAAAGAAAGAGAACTTCAGGCCAATTTCTCTTATGAATATCGATTCAAAAATACTAAATAAAATTCTTGCCAACCGAATCCAAGAACACATCAAAACGATCATCCACCATGATCAAGTAGGCTTCATCCCAGGGATGCAGGGATGGTTCAATATATGGAAATCCATCAATGCAATACACTACATAAATAAACTCAAAGAAAAAAACACACGGTCATTTCATTAGATGCTGAAAATCATTTGACAAAATTCAGCATCGTTTCATGCTAAAAGTCTTGGAAAGAACAGGAATTCAAGGCCCATACCTAAACATAGTAAAAGCAATATAGAGCAAACTGGTAGCCAACATCAAACTAAATGGAGAGAAACTTGAAGCAATCCTACTTAAATCAGGGACTAGACAAGGCAGCCCTCTCTCTCCATATCTTTACAATATAGTACTTGAAGTTCTAGCTAGAACAATTAGACAACATAAGGAGGTCAAAGGGATACAAATTGGAAAGGAAGAAGTCAAACTATCACTATTTACAGATGATATGATAGTCTACTTAAGTGACCCCCCAAAAAAAACTTCCACCAGAGAACTCCTACAGCTGATAAAAATCTTCAGCAAAGTGGCTGGTTATAAAATCAACTCAAGCAAATCTGTTGCCTTCCTATACTCAAAGGATAAACAGGCTGAGAATGAAGTTAGGGAAATGACACCCTTCACAATAGCCACAAGCAGCATAAAATATCTTGGGGTGACTCTAACTAAACAAGTAAAAGACCTTTATGACAAGAACTTCAGATCTCTGAAGAAGAAAATCAAAGAAGACCTCAGAAAATGGAAAAATCTTCCATGCTCGTGGATTGGCAGGATTAATATAGTTAAAATGGCCATCTTGCCAAAAGCAATCTACAGATTCAATGCAATCCCCATCAAAATCCCAACTGAGTTCTTCATAAAGCTAGAAAAAGCAATTCTCAAATTCATCTGGAATAACAAAAAAACCCAGGATAGTGAAAACTATCCTCAACAGTAAAAGAAATTCTGGGGGGATCATTATCCCAGACCTCAAGCAATGTTACAGAGCAATAGTGTTAAAAAACTGCATGGTATTGGCACCGTGACAGAAAAGTGGACCAATGGAATAGAATTGAAGATCCAGAAATGAATCCACACACCTATGACCACTTGATCTTTGACAAAGGAGCTGAAAACATCCAGTGGAAAAAAGATAGCCTTTTCAACAAATGGTGCTGGTTCAACTGGAGATCAGCATGCAAAAGAATGCGAATTGATCCATCCTTATTTCCTTCTACTAAGCTCAACTCCAAATGGATCAAGACCCTCCACATAAAACCTGACACACTGAAACTAATAGAAAAGAAACTGGGGAAGACCCTTGAGGACATGGGCACAGGGGAGAAGTTCCTGAACAGAACACCAATAGATCAAGATCAGGAATTGACAAATGGGATATTTGCTGCCTGCCGGGACAGAAAAGGATCACTAGGTACTGTATCACCCTGAACTTTAGATTTCTGGTGGTGCAAACCACCAGGGGTCTGCCTGCACTTAGGAACTGAGCACATAGGCGGGTTTGTCTGCCAGCCAGCCTGGCTCGGGGCCCGAGTCCTGCCCAGGGAGCTGCAGAAGGGGAGAAGCCCCGTGACCATATTTGCTGCCTGCCGGGACAGAAAAGGATCACTAGGTACTGTATCATTCGGAGCTTTAGATCTCTGGTGGTGCAAACCGCCAGGGGTCTGCCTGCACTCAGGAACTGAGCACATAGGCGGTTCATCTGCAAGCCAGTCCATCTCAGGACCTGTGTCCTATGTGAGAATCAACAGAGGGAGTGACCCCCACCACAACATCTTCGCTCCATAATAGAGCAGACAGAAAGCACCTGGTTGACCTTGACAACCTAAGTATAACATTGCTTGAGGCAAGACTGAGAAGGGCTCCAAAGGCACAAAAGAGGAAGGCAGCATATCAGTAATCTGTGCCAGAAGAACCCCAATCATCCAGTGTTACAGAGATAACCTTAACGATCCACAGTAGGTTGAAGCACCAGCCAGGGACAATAAGACCATCTAACACCTGGGAGAACCAGATGGCTAAAGGCAGATGTAGGAATGTTACTAACAGAAACCAAGGCATTATGGCAGCATCTGAACCCAATTCTCCAACATTAGCAAGTCCTGGATACACCAACACACCAGAAAAACAAGATTTGGATTGAAAATCACTGGTCATGATGCTGGTACAGGAACACATGAACGACATACTTAAAGAAATTCAGGAGAAAATGGATCAAAAATTAGAAGCCCTTACAAGGGAAACACAAAAATCATTGAAAGAAATTCAGGAGCATACAAAAGCCAATCAGGAGGAAACACAAAAATCACTTAAAGAAATACAGGAGAACCTTGATCAACAGGCAGAAGTCATGAAAGAGGAAACACAAAAATCTCTTAAAGAATTAGAGGAAAACACAAACAAGCAAATGACAGAACTGAGCAAAACCTTCCAGGATCTAAAAACAGAAGTAGAAACAACTAAGAAAGCACAAAAGGAGACAACTTTGGAGATAGAAAACCTTGGGAAGAAATCAGGGACCATAGACGCAAATATCAACAACAGAATACAAGAGATAGAAGAAAGAATCTCAGATGCCGAAGATACCATAGAAACCATGGACTCAACAGTTAAAGAAAATGCAAAATGCAAAAAGCTTGTAACCCAAAATATCCAGGAAATCCAGGACACAATGAGAAAGCCAAATCTAGGGATTATAGGCATTGATGAGAGTGAAGATTTACAACTTAAAGGGCCAGCAAATATCTTCAACAAAATTATGGAAGAAAACTTCCCTAACCTAAAGAGAGAGATGCCCATGAATCTACAAGAAGCTTACAGAACTCCAAACAGACTGGACCAGAACAGAAATGCCTCCCGTCACATAATAATCAAAACCCCAAATGTACTAAACAAAGAAGGAATACTTAGGGCAGTAAGAGAAAAAGGGCAAATAACATATAAAGGAAGACCTATCAGAATTACACCAGATTTCTCACCAGAGACCATGAAAGCTAGAAGATCCTGGGCGGAGCTAATATCCAATATATACAAAGAACTCAAGAAGTTAGACTCCAGAAAACCAAATAACCCTATTAAAAAATGGGGTACAGAGTTAAACAAAGAATTCTCACCTAAAGAACTTCGGATGGTGGAGAAGCATCTTAAAAAATGCTCAACTTCATTAGTCATTAGGGAAATGCAAATCAAAACAACCCTGAGATTTCTCACCTTACACCAGTCAGAATGGCTAAGATTAAAAATTCAGGAGACAGCAGGTGTTGGAGAGGGTGTGGAGAAAGAGGAACACTCCTCCACTGCTGGTGGGGTTGCAAATTGGTACAACCACTCTGGAAATCAGTCTGGCGGTTCCTCCGAAAACTGGGCACCTCACTTCCAGAAGATCCTGCTATACCACTCCTGGGCATATAGCCAGAGGATTCCCCACCATGTAATAACGATACATGTTCCACTATGTTCATAGCAGCCCTATTTATAATTGCCAGATGCTGGAAAGAACCCAGGTATCCCTCAACAGAAGAGTGGATGCAAAAAATGTGGTATATCTACACAATGGAGTACTATTCAGCCATTACAAACAATGAATTCATGAAATTCTTAGGCAAATGGATGGAGCTAAAGAACATCATACTAAGTGAGGTAGCCCAGACTCAAAAGATGAATCATGGTATGCACTCACTAATAAGTGGATATTAACCTAGAAACCTGGATTACCCAAAACATAATCTACACATCAAATGAGGTACAAGAAGAAAGGAAGAGTGGCCCCTTGTTCTGGAAAGACTCAATGAAGCAGTATTCAGCAAAACCAGAACGGGGAAGTGGGAAGGGGTGGGTGGGAGGACAGGGGGAGAGAAGGGGGCTTACGGGACTTTTTGGGAGTGGGGGGGGCTAGGAAAGGGGAAATCATTTGAAATGTAAATAAAAAATATACTGAATTTTTAAAAAAATGTGGCCTTCCACTGGACATGTTCAACCTATCAATTCTACAGCCCTAAATAAGGCTAACCTTCCCTCAATTCATAGAAATTAATTGTCAATATCTCCTCATGTACAGGGGATACCTCCCCCCCAAAAAAGAAATGTAAATAAAAAATTATATCGAATAATAATAATAATAATAATAAAGGACAAATTGGCAACCAACAACTTGGGAAAGGTTCTTCACCAACCTTATATCAGATAGAGGGCTAATATCCAATATATATAAGGAACTCAAGAAGTTAGACCCCAGAAAGCCAAATAGCCCTATTAAAAATGGGGTACAGAGCTAAACAAAGAATTTTCTCCTGAAGAACTTCGGATGGCTGAGAAGCATCTTAAAAAATGTTCAACTTCATTAGTCATTATGGAAATGCAAATCAAAACAACCCTGAGATTTCACCTTACACCAGTCAGAATGGCTAAGATTAAAAATTCAGGAGACAGCAGGTGTTGGAGAGGGTGTGGAGAAAGAGGAACACTCCTCCACTGCTGGTGGGGTTGCAAATTGGTACAACCACTCTGGAAAGCAGTCTGGCGGTTCCTCCGAAAACTGGGCACCTCACTTCCAGAAGATCCTGCTATACCACTCCTGGGCATATACCCAGAAGACTCCCCACCATGTAATAAGGATACATGTTCTACTATGTTCATAGCAGCCCTATTTATAATTGCCAGATGCTGGAAAGAACCCAGGTATCCCTCAACAGAAGAGTGGATGCAAAAAATGTGGTATATCTACACAATGGAGTACTATTCAGCCATTAGAAACAATGAATTCATGAAATTCTTAGGCAAATGGATGGAGCTAGAGAACATCATACTAAGTGAGGTAACCCAAACTCAAAAGGTGAATCATGGTATGCACTCACTAATAAGTGTATATTAACCTAGAAAACTGGAATACCCAAAACATAATCCACACATCAAATGAGGTACAAGAAGAACGGAGGAGTGGCCCCTTGTTCTGGAAAGACTCAGTGAAACAGTATTCGGCAAAACCAGAACGGGGAAGTGGGAAGGGGAGGATGGGAGAACAGGGGGAGGGAACAGGGCTTATGGGACTTTCTGGGAGTGGGGGGCCAGAAAAGAGGAAATCATTTGAAATGTAAATAAAAAATATATCGAATAAAAAATTAAAAAATAAAAATAAAGAAAGAGACAAAGAAAGAGACAAAGAGGGGAGGGAGGGAGAGAGGAGGGGAGGAAGAGGGAAGGAGGGAGGGAGATACAGAGAGAGAGAGAGAGAGAGAGAGAGAGAGAGAGAGAGAGAGAGAAGAGAAGAGAAGAGAAAAGAAGAGAAAAGAAGAGAAAAGAAGAGAAAAGAAGAGAAAAGAAGAGAAAAGAAGAGAAAAGAAGAGAAAAGAAGAGAAAAGAAGAGAGAAGAGAAAATTACAAGCTGATATACCTGGTGAACATAGACTCAAAAATACTCAGTTAAACAAAATACAGACATACATCAAAAAGATTATCCACTGGCTTTACCTCTGAAATACAGGGATAGTTCCACATGCACAAGCTGGCAAATGTAATAAATTACATAAAGGGATCTAAAGACAAAAATCACATATTCACTTTGATATATACAGAAAAAGATTTTAATAAAACCCTACATGCCTTTACAGTTAAAGTTCTAGAAAATGCAGGGCTAGAGGAAACAAGATATAACCTATATATGGGAAACCAAGAGACAACATGTTCACAATGGAAAAAAATCTTGAAACAACTTCACTGAAGTCAGGAAAGAGACACAGATGTCCATTATCCTTGTTGCTTTTCAATATTCTGCTCACCACAATACCAGAAGCAATAAGAGAAGGAAATTAAAGAGCTATACATAAGGAAGGAAGTAATCAAACCACCCCCATTTTCAGATATGATACTATACATTAGGTATCCAAAAAATCTGCCAAAAGACTATAAAACACAATAAATAAAGTAAGCAATGTGGTAGGAATCAGCATCAACTTGAATAAATCAATAGCTTTTCTATATACCAACAATAAACATACAGAGAATGAGCTCATGAATACATTCCCATTCACAATAGCCTGAAAGAAAATAAAATATCCAGGAATAAATCTAATAAAGGATGCAAAGGACCTGAAAATGAAAACTTTAAGCCACGGGAAAAAGAGATAAAGACACTAGAAAATAGAAAACCGTCCCTCACAGATTGCTAGAATTAACATTGTAAAAATGGCCACTTTACCAAAAGCTATTTACAAATTCAGTATAATCACAATCAAAATCTCCATTTTATCCTTCACAGAATTAGAAAAAAAATCTAAAATTCAAAATGAACCACAAATATCCCTGGGTTGGTAAAACAAGCCTGATCAAAAAGAACAATGCCAGAAAGATTACCATTCCAGATTTTAAGGTATACTCAGAGCCATGGTAAGGAAAACTATATGATACTGGCACAAATCAGGCATGTATACCAATAGAACAAAATCAAAGACGTAAATATTAGTATATATAATTTCAATCACATAATATTTGACAAAGATTCAAAAATATAAGCTGGAAAAAAAAGGCACTTTCATCAAATGGTGCTGGGAAAACTAGACATCCACGTGGAGAAGAATGAAATTAGACCTCTCTTATCTTGCACAGAAACTAATTCCAAATGGAACAAAGACCTAAACATGAAGCTTGAAACTTTGAAACTCCTAGGAGAAAACTTAGGCAGTATAGGTGTAGAAAGGATTTCATTCATAGGACTCCATTTGTGCAAGAATTAATGTCAATAATTAACAAGTAGAACTTCATGAAACTAAAAGACTTGCATGACTAAAGAAACAGTCAACTAGAAGAAGAGGAAGTACACAATTTGAAGAGAGACTTTGCCAGCTATACACCTGGCAAGGAATTAATAGCCAGAAAACAGAGAGAACTCAAAAAAAAAAAAAACAAAAAGTTTTGAAAAATGAAAATTTGAAAAATGAGCCTGAGCCTGAGCATTTCTCTGAAAACACACACACACACACCACACACACCACACACACACACACACACAGAGAGACAGACAGACAGACAGACACACAGAGAGAGAGACAGACAGACACACACACACAGAGAAACAGACAGACAGACACACCCACATATACAAACTCAAAAATGTTGATCATCATTAGAAATTAGAAAAATACAAATCAAAACATCTTGGATATTTTCTCTTCCCTCAGTCAGAATGGCAAAGATCAATAAAATAACCAACAACAAATGCTGTAGGGAATAGAAGGCAAATGAAACTCTAATTACTCAGTGGAATTGCAAACTGGTGTGCCAACTACAGAAATCAGTGTGGAGAATTCTCAAAAAGCCAAAAGCAGAACCTACCAAATGACCCAGCTCTACCACTTTTTTGGCATATATATGCTCAAAGCATTAAACATCTGACTCTATGCTCATTGCTGCTCTGTTTACAATAGCTAAGAAACAGAAACAACCTAAATTTCCTCAACCAACAGATGTATGACGACAATATGATATATGATACTATTCATCCGTAAAGAAGAACAAAAACATGAGCTTTACAGGTAATGTTAGAACTACAGAAGTGATTACATAAGAGTGAGGTAACCCAGAAAGACAAATATCATATGTCCTCTCTCATTGGAGGCTTCTGGTTCGAAATCTTAAGATGTGAATACATAGACTGAGGTAACTATAGAAACAAGGAAAGTGACATGGGACCATTACAAGAATAAGGTATGTGGGGGAGCAATAGATAAGGAACTAGCAGGGTACAAGTTACCTGATCTAAAGTATGGAGAGGGAAGGAGACAAATACAGAAGATGGGGTAAGGAGGGTGAAATAACAGTAGACATTTGAAACATCATAAAGAATCATACTAGTAATTATATACCTTCAAACAAACAAAACTTCTATAATATATATAAATCTGTGTATGAATACACAAATATAGCTTAAAGGAAAATTTCTCATTTGTGCTAACAATCCACCCTAGGGCCAAAAGACAACCAAACAAAACCCCAATACCAAGCATAAGAAGCCCTCTTTTGAGTTGTTGCTCAAAATCATCTAAGACACTCCCAAAGTATTACAGGGTATTTCTACTGCCTTTGTTTGTCCCCCAAAGGTGTAAGGTAAGTCCCTATTGTTGAAGATACCATCTATTTCAGAAACAGGGCAGAGACTCCCTTAGCTGGAAAGCCTCATCCCTTCGGACTGGTGTTTATGGTACCAAAAGGAGCCAGGCAAGCTTCCAAAGGAAGAAAGCAACCAACAGTCTTAGTCAGATATAACATCCATGAACCACAACAGCCACAGGCACAGCACGATAACACTAAGGGCTAAGTGGCAGCATACCTACCTGGGCAGTAACCAACAGCTCTATAATTGTTCTTTTTTTAAAAAATTAGATATATTCTTTATTTACATTTCAAATGTTGTCCCTTTACTTAAGGCCCACTTAGCAAGAGGAAAATAATGCCTGGTACTGGAATCCTAGCCAACTACCCAGAGCTAGTGCAGTCATGGATCTTGAAGAAAAACCCCAAACTGCCACTATATTAAACCAGCATAATCCCTTACAGTCTAAATATTTGTCCTTATATGCACAGATAAGTATAGTCCTCAGCCTTCAGCAAGGAAAACTTCTCTTTGCAACAGATGGAGACCATTACAGAAAACCCACAACCCATTAAAATGAAGACTGTGGAGCCTAGTCCCAATGGATACATCTACAAAACAATCTCTGCATTTAAGCCTCAGGAAACATTGCAGAAGAAAGGAAGCCGAGAGACTATATAAGCAAGGCAATCAGGGAATTTGCTGTGGGACTGTGTCTCCTAGCAATGTCAAAAGCTACACACATAAAGTCTCACCAGCATGACTGCATAAACATGAGCTGAATAAGGACAACAAAAGACATGCCAGTGTGGACAGGAGAATGACCAGAGGGCCACAACCCTACACAAAGAACTACAGGCAACGAAGGAATGTTCAGAGTAGGAGAAATTTCCCAGGAAACACACCAATCAGTTAACCAATATCAAATGGTCAGATCTGAAGGCATATATCATACAGACTGAAAAAGTTATACTTAGGAATATACATGTATTTTATATGCAGATACAGATACAAATACATGCTATTATGTGTGTGTACATATAAGCATGTAACAACAATTAACAAAAATATGCCACGAATTTTTAATTAGCAAGGAGAGGTATATGGAGACAGGAAAATACCTGACCTCACACATGTACCATCCACTCTGCTGCCTTCCTACAGTTCTTGTTAACCTGGATTTTTTGGTAGTGTCAATATAGGCTTCAGTTTTCCACTGATTATATTTTCCTGTCTGAATATTTTACCCATCTGTGACTCATTCCTATCCTTCAACAATATTTACTTTCTTCCAGTTAACTATTAAAGTCAACTTCCCCTAAGCAACCCCAGGATTATACAAAGAAAATGCTCTCTGCAGGCCTATTTCAGCAAGGTATTATTTCCTGATAGCCCCATTTTTAAAATAAAATATATATGCAAATCAGTCTGTATACATACATTTCTAGGATTGCTTTTACCCCTTAAGGCTATCTCATTCCACAATTTTGACTTGTTTAAGAGGTAAGTAGAAAAGGTGGAAGAATATTTGTCACTTTGCTGCTTAGGTTTATGGAAAATTAATTTGTTTCTTTCTTTCACAGGAGAGATAATCTAGACTTAATTGTCCTTTTGTCCTTTCTTTATTCTACATGGCTAAGGAACATATTTAAAATGGTGTACAAAAGCATAGGTGACTATCTCGTTTCAAAGCAAGTTTCTCCTTATAGATTCTCTAAATCATGAATTTCCAGAGTCCAACACCAAGATATTTTCCTTTCCTCAGTAATGAAGAGTGGCAAGTGAGTTCAAAGGAACCCACAAATGGTGCATATGACAAGTTGCAAGGCAATATTATGATGAAAAAATGAAAGTTAATGGCAGCTTGGTCACAGATGTTTTATGCTTACTGTGTGTATTGGTTACTTTCTTATTGCTGTGATGAAATATCCTGATAAAAGAACGTTAAAGGAGAATGAGTACAGCTTCAGACTATAGTCCATCATAGCAAGGAAGGCATGACAGCTGACATAGGAAGCTGTCTGGTTATAGTCAAGTAGCAGAAAGTGAACAGAAAGTGGGGCCAGTCTTTAAAGACTGGAAGTTTTAAAACTGAAGTTAAAACTTCAAGGCCTGCCCTCAGAGCCCACCTCCTATGACCTACTTACTCTAGCAAAGATCCACCTCCTGAATGGTCCACTAGCTTTTGAAATAATGCCTCCAGCTAAATAACACAAGAATTCAAACACATGAGCCTATTAGGGAAATTTTTGCATCAAATGACAACAGTATGCAAACACTGGTCGTATACTCAGAGAGCTCATAACTGCTCATTTTGAACATATTTTCATAGATTCATCTTAAAAATGGTTCCAGCAAAGAAATTGTATAAATTGCCTTCCCATTGCAAAGTATTCTGACTTCAGAACATGCTACCAATTCAAAATTGATATTCTAAAAATACTAACAATGTGCATATTCTTTTCCATCTTGGCAAAATTAGATTTATTGTGTATTTTTATCTACTTATCATAGTTAATGTGGTTAACAAGAACCTTCTAAATACTATTGTATTTTAAAAATAAAACAATCAAGCTGGAAGCTAAATTTATCTATTGAAACCATGCTGTTGTCCTAGAGCCCGTGGAATGCTTTCCTTCCTTTAAATCAACTGATCATTTTCTATTTTCTGCATTATTCATCAGTTTATATTTCAGGCTTTCAACAAATGAGGTTTTGGCAAACTTTTTTCCCAATTTCTTTGAAGGCCAGAATACACTGTGTGAGCATGAATATATAGATTATCTATCCATCACTATTCTGACAGCTCTTCACCTAGACATTTGATCAATAGCACAAGGTCTTGCTCAGTTACCTTGTCACAAATCTTGTTAAATTACTTCTAAATGTAACCACACAGAAATAAATAAAATGAGACTATAAACATAGGAGTTGATAATCTATGGATTAGATATATACGAAAATACATTAAATGTTGTGTCCTTTCAATGTTGGGGAAGAACTTAAAATTAGGTAAAAGTTCTTGGGGCTAGAGGATGGGTCAGTGGGTAAGAGCACTTGCTAGGTAAGCTTGAAGGTCTGAGTTCAAATCTAAGCAGTCACATAAAAATCTGGGCTGAACTGCACATACCCCTGTGACTCCAGCCAATTGCCTCTGAGGTATCAACATTTTCTTGAATTTTTGAGTATACAAAGTAACTATTTACTACCACATACATTTGCAAAGGAAATTTATTAGTTCTTTTCTTGTTTCCATGACCAAATGCCTGACAAGAACCAATTTATGGACAGAGGGGTTTATTTTGATTGCAGTCGGAGAGTGATTTCATCATGTCTGGAAAGGCATAGTGGCAGCAGTATCAGACAGCCAGTCACATTGACTACACAGTCAGAAGGAGGAGAATAGGCAGAAGTAGGGCTGGGGTTATAAAACCTCAAGTCTTGCCACTACTGACCAACTTCAACCAAAAAGGATCCACCTCCTGAAGGGTCCACAACCTTCCAAAAGAGTGTCCTCAGCTGGAGACAACATGTTCAAACAAATGAGCCTCTAAGGAACATTTCAAATTCAAAACACAACAGGAGATTTATACCTACACGCTCATTTTCCAGGAAGGAAATAATAGGGCTTGTGGCTGCTCCAGTGATCTTGGTGACAACACAATCAAGACTGCCCCGGTTGCTATGGAGACCAAAAGCCCTTGGATCAAGTTCACAGTGCAGTGCTTTGGAAACAGCCCTGCCAGCAGCTGTTGGCATCGGGACCTTGCTATAAAGAAGTCACAGAAAGGGAGGGGACAGTAATTGTTTTCCATTGAAAGTAAGGCACACAAAGAGCATGCAGTGGGAGAATGACTGACCTAGATGCTATCAGAAGATTTAATGAACCCACCCTGGCTAGCAATGTTTTTAAAACCACCCTAACTGCTCAGCAAATGAATTCTGGTATGAGTCTGCTCAGAAAGCTTTCTAAGGGGAGTGCACATGAGCTGCATAACCCAGAGCCAGCTGAAACAACAGCTGGGAGAGGAGCAAATAAATAGGTCAGGTATTTTAGGAGATAAGCGTGTGCTCCCCAAGGTCCCTTGTGCAACTTTTATGAAAAGCAGGTGAAAGCATTTTTCTAGTTGTTTTAAACTTTTTATATAGGGGTGATGATATCTGAAATTCAGCTGCAGGCTGATGATAATCTCCCATGGCCAATTACTTTCTATTGAACAGGAATTTGTATGTTTCAGAGATTTTTCTTAATTATGAGCAGAAAACATGGAAATATGTGAAACCTTTAATAGAACTTTCAATGTATTACAATGATGACAAGCTGAGTAGTGATGGATTTTTTGCATCTGTATATGTATACATGTTTGGATGCATGTGTGAGTATGCATGCACATGTATATATGCACTTTTGAAGGTCAAAGTTACACAATGAGTAACTTTCTCAATCACTCTCCACAATATATATTAAGGGATGTCTGTCATTTGAACTCAGAGCTGCCAAATTCTGCTAGTCTACTTAGCCAGACCACTCTGAGGATCCTTTTGTTACCACCCCTCAAGCACCAAGATTATAGAAGGTCACCAAACATGTCTAGCATATCCATGGGTTCTGGGTTTCTGAATGCTGAACCTCATGCCTGTACAGCAAACAATTTATCCAGTGAACCATGCCCCAGCCCCTAAACTGCTTTTTTTTTTAAATTTATGAGTAGCAATGTTGTAAAGGAATTATGATGTGATTTATTAAATTTTTCTTATGTAATCTAGTATTTAGCATGGAAAAACAAGGAGTTGAAATCTGTGTGTACCAGAAGGCTTTTCTGACTGGAAAATATATGAACTAATAGAAAGACATGTTGTCATAGGCTGGAATTTTAAAAAAGATCCTCAATGGAAAACACAAAAGCCAAACCGATTTCTTTCCAAGCATGAGATCATAAATGAGTGAATATTGGTTGGTCAACAGCCACAGCACTGAATCATTCTTGGAAATGAGATGTTTTAAAGCACATTTGCTAGTGGGTGGAGTAGGCAATAGAACAATCACTGAAATTCATCCTGCCTTGAGTTAGAAATGGAAGCAGAAAAGTCTTGGCAGCAAGGCACTGAAATCCCATTGCTAGGGAACTATTTCAATATTTTCCCTTCAAGTTAATATTTAACTATATGTTTTCTTCTTTCAACACTTTCTCCATATTGCTGAGCACCTGTGAATTCCTCATGCTGAAGTAGATGGTACAAAAAAAGAGAGACAATAAACAATAAATCAGTTCCCTTATTTCTGAGAGCCAAAAATAAAATTGGCTTGGGTTATTAAAATGAGTACTTGTGAAGTTAGAGTTTCATTCCTCTTTCTGAGATGAATACTGTTGACAAAATGCAACAAAATAAAGGGTTTGTTTTGTTTTGTTTCATCTCATAGTTCGATTGGTATAGTTCATTATTGGAGGGAGGTTGAGAATGAGATTTATATTCACAGTCAATAATAAAGAGAATAAATACATGTATTCTTACTGGCTAGAATACTCAGCTAGCTTTCTTCATTCATACAGTTCAGGAACTACCTTAGTGAATAATGAACTCAGTATTCTTATACTGATTAACAATCAAGGTGATCACTTACAGACATAATCATAGTCCAACTTGGTCTAGAAATTTCCTTATTAAGACTCCCTATCAATTGATTGCAGGTTATGCCAATCTGACAGCTAAAACTAATAAGCGCAGAGAGGGAACCCAGTCTTTCTGATTCAGCAATGGAAATGCCTTAAAGCAGCAGTTCTCAACATGTGTGGGTCACAATCCCTTTGGGGATCAAACAACCTTTTCACAGGGGTTGCATATCAGATATCCTGCATATCATCTATTTACATGCCAATTCATAACAGTAGCCAAATTATAGTTATGAAGAAGCAATAAAGATAATTTTATTGTTGGGAGTCACCACAACATGAGTACCTGTATTAATGGGTCACAGCATTAGAAAGGTTGAGAACCACTGACATAGAATCACACATGATGGGAACAGAGCAAAGAACTGAGTGCAAAAGAACCAAACCTTATTGTTGCACAAAGGATAAAATTTACATTCAGAGATCCTGATGTCCCAGCACTTACGAAATGAGCTAAGAGTATCATGTGCTAGATGTCAGCATGAGCTCTACAGCATATTCCATCTCAAGAAGTATACATTGATTCCTAATTGCTAGTAAACAGTAATGAGAAATAAGCATTTTAATACATTAATGTTTATGTTCTTCTACCACATACTTTTTGCTACATCAGTGAGAAGTTCAAAGTGTATTTCAATGTAATCTTTAATATAATGCATCCATTGAACTCGAGAATTTTCCTTACCCATGAAGCAATGCAGTGTGTCTCACCTTTCACTTATATTTATGTACATTTCACACACAGACACACACAGAAGCACACACATGGAGGGAGGGAGGTAGAGAGGGAGAAATATGGGGGATGGACGGATGGGGGAACAGAGGGAAGGAAGGAGGGAGAGAGACAGATACAACGTGATACACAGTGAGAAAGAGAGTTGCTGAGATTTTGAAAGAAGCTCTAACATGTTCTCCTAATGAAAACAACACTACAACTGTAGATGAGAATTGATAATCAAGGCTCTCCCAATTGCTGGGAATTTTAAGCTTACTCTCTGTAACAGTTCTAGATTATACGATTAAAAAGGAGAACTGACAGTTGATGCTCATAGAATGTCTAGAGTAAGAGCTACACACAGGAATAAGAAAAGCAGCCTTCAGGAAATGGATGAAAACTGATTAGGTATATTCCAGGGCAAAATCAAAATCTAATCAAACCCTGGACATGACACCTAATAAGTAAATATTTCAGTGTGGAGGAATATACTCAGGCTATCTCAAACAGTTTGGAAAAATGACATTACAAAAAGTATCCAAAGCTATGACAGTAGATTAAAAATTAAATCTATAAGGCTTCACCTTTCAAATACCAGTTGTTTTATTTTATTTTCTCATTAGCCTATATTTTTGTTATTTGGTGGACTGTCCAGTCAGTTTTGAACTTGTATCCTTTGATTGCCTGTGCAACTCGTTCACCAGGAATGAATTTGAATGCTATGGTAGACATGTTATTATTGATGTATGTCCACTGAGCATTATTTGTCAGAAGCTGTGCAATTTGAACATTAAAGTGCCTATATTTTATACTTTCTCGTGTATATCTCAGGTCAATCATCATAAACAAACAAAATGACTATAAGACTCTATTATTAAATTCTTTCTATTGGGTGATGTTGTATTGGAGCATAGCCACGTTAAGAAAGCCTCTTTAACCATGATCCATGGCCAAATACAGTTTACTGCCTGTATTTGTCAATGATTTTTTATTACAGCATGGCCACACACATTTGTGATATCTGATCTATAGCTGCCCTCACCAAAAAAAGAAAAACTGGCCCACTAAGTTGTGTCTTTACTGTCAATCCCTAATTTACAGAATGGACAGAAGATTTGGTCAAGGAAAGATGCTGAAATCAAGTACAGTTAGGGAAGTAAAAGTAAAAAGAAAATTTTAACTCATGCATGTAAAGAATGCAAAAGTGTTCAAAGCATATTTTAAATGAGTGAAATGGTGCCACCCCAAAAGGATGATGACAGAATGGATATAATAAAGCATGCATTCTATCTCTATGTTGTCCAACTTCCCAGCAATTCTGTTCCCTCTTATCTCTACCCATGTTGTTCATGGGATTGACCATTTATCAACTATAAAATGTCTGAATGTACACCATCTCACAGTACCAAACCCTAGCTATCTTTGTACTCTCTAACTCAAGCTCTGTCAGGACACACCCTTGTTCCCAACCTGCATTTTCATCTATTTCTTAGTAGAAATAACAGCCTTTTAAATACCAAAGGAGCATAGCCTGCCTTTCACAGGGAAAAATTCCATTTACATTAGTAGTTATAGATATTCCCATGAAATACAGAAAAATCACATGAAGCAGAGCACTGAGAGACAGGAACACAGATTACATTCTTGAATAATACCTGTGTTATATTGTGTTATATAGTATTGAATAACACTGTGTTGTGGTCTCAGTTGCAAAATTAAATAGCTTTTACCCATATCCAATTTATATAGAAGTATGAGTAACATATGTGTGTGCTACGTATGTAAATATATATAAATTTATGTTATGCATACATTTAAACAATACTATAAGGATATTAATATACAATCCAAGTGAATATTCAATGATAGGTATGTGGAATAATTATTATAGCTGTCTTCCTACTGTGCTATATTCTTAGACCAGAACCTAGCATAATCATCAGAGGTTTCATTCAGCCACTGATGGTAGCAGATGCAGACCCATAACCAAATGTTAGGCAGAGCTTGGGGGATAGTGGAGAAGAGTAGAAGAAAGGATTGTAGGAGCTAGAGAATTTAAGGACACCACAAGAACACACACACACACACACACACAGAGAGAGAGAGAGAGAGAGAGAGAGAGAGAGAGAGAGAGAGAGAGAGAGAGAGAGAATCAACTAACCAGTGAGTGCTTGTAGGAGCACACAATTGATTGACCCAACAGTCATGGAGCCTGCAGGGATTTGACATAGATCCTCTACATATATACATATATTGTGGTTATATAGCTTGGTATTCTTGTGGGATTCCTGACAGTGGGAATGGGGGTTTCTCTAACATTTTTGTCTGCTTTTGAGACCCTTTTCCTCATGCTGGGTTGCTTTGATGTGAGGGTTTGTGCCTAATCTTATTGTATCTTGTTATGCCATGTTTGGTTGATATCCCAGGGAGTCCTGCTCTTTTCTAAAGGAAAACATAGGAGGAATGGATCTAGGATGAGGGGAGGGAGGGAAAACTGTGGTCAGGATATAATATATGAGAGAAGAATAAATAAATACATTTTTATAATGGATATCTTCCTGATGTATATTATTGTAGAAACAAGTAATATATATGAATTTATATAACATTGTATTGCTTAAAATAAATAAAAAATGAGGAAAATTTCATTTTTATATGCCTAGAGAGATATTACCATAGGGAAAGTGCATGCCATGTAAGAAAGAGGGCCTGAGTTCAATTCCCAGAACCCAGGTAAATAAAGTCAGGCAAGGTAATACATACTTGTAACACCAGGCATAGAGAAACGGGGACAGGAAGAATCCTGGAGCTTACTTGTTTATAAGCCTGGCCTTCTCTAGGAACACCAGGACCCAGTGAGAATATATCAGAGAAACAAAATGAGGTGGCTGGTTCCTGAAGAATGACACCCAATATCATCTTCTCTGACCTTCACTGGCATAGACACATACATGAACGTGCATACAAATATCAAAAATGGGTTCATATTACACTCAAAGATTTTAGCTAGAAAGAATATGGTATAACTGTCCTATTATTAAATGATGATTCACTCAGTAAACATATTACCAAGTGTAATATATTATGTAATCATGAGCTCATTGGAAAAAAGGGAAACAGAATCTTTAATAGTTTGATTTTGGATTGGAGATAAAGTAGCTATAAACAATTTAAAACTCAAATATATGGAATGTTAGGTAGTGATAAATGCTATGAAGGAAAGCGAAGCATGACAGAGAAATCACAACACAATAGGCAGGACAAGAGGAGGAGGGCAAGAAAAACGGCAAGGGCTGTATCAGCAACTCATTGCCATGTAATAAATGAGAAGAGGCTTAGTTATGTAAAGCAACACATAACTATGCTGTCAAACATTCTGTAGGTCAGGAGTCCAGGCAAGTTTGGTTTTATTCCTGGTTCAGAGCTCTTTCTAGGGCTGTTGTCACTTTTGAAAGCCTTGTGAGGTGGTATACTGTATGGGAGGATTTGTTCAAACACTTGATGATTAGGATTCAGTTCCTCAGTGGTGCTTAAATCTGTGGCCCAGGCACCCTGATGGCTCTTGAGTCCTTTGTCATATATAAATCCTAGTAAAAATAAGTCTGCTTCTTCAAAGGCACCAAGGGAGGAGCTTCAGATAACTTAATCTTTTGTGACCAAACTGTGGAAGCAATACCTCATCTTGTTTGCTGAATTCTAATTTTCAAAAATATTTAGGAAAATTATTTGCTATGGATGGATATGAAATGACCAACATCCTCACAGATAAGAGACCTCTGGTGCTGACCTACAGAATAATCGGCCTAATTCTCCTAACCCATCACTCACCACCAAAAAACAGTATTATGATAGCTAGGTAATGATGATGGGACTTACAAGTTAGTTAAATTTCATTTTTTTCTCTGCTTATTTTTATTGTTGTTTGGTACATACTCTGATGACTATAACATTACTATGTTCTTACAACCTTCCTAGAATAATAAATCTGCACTAAGTCCTTTAAAAAAGAAGTAGTTATCAATATATATATATATAAACATATACATATACACATATTTGCAGTCAGTAACAATGAAAAAAGAAGCTATGAATTTGAAAGAGAAAAAGGAAGGGTATATAGGAGGGTTTGGAACAAAGAAATGGAAAGGAAGCTCAAAACTCAAAAAGAAAAGAAAAAAGATCATATGGTGAGCTGTGGCCAGCAAGATAGCTCAGTGGGTGAGAGTACTCCCTATTATGCTTCAGGGCCTGGGTTTCAACCCCTGGACCTACACAGTGGAAGAAGAAAAGCAGCTCTTGGAAGTTGTCCTCTGACTTCCACATGCACATAATACCATTCCCATGTATACATACATAATAAATAATAAACATTTTAAAGGTACATGCTACAA
This sequence comes from Apodemus sylvaticus, assembly GCF_947179515.1. NCBI lineage: Eukaryota > Metazoa > Chordata > Mammalia > Rodentia > Muridae > Apodemus > Apodemus sylvaticus. Next base: position 37,613,678 of record NC_067495.1, read on the forward strand.
GGAACTAAATTAAAATTTAAAAATCACTTATTGAGGGTATAAAATAAAATCTTAAGATATTTAAATATTAGTTTCTTTCTTTTGTTTCAAATTTTCTTTTGATTTAGGGCATTGTAGGCGTATGGCCCAAACCACAGCTGTGATCTTAGTTTCTTAAAGTACTTCCAAGCCTCTGGATCACACACACACACACACACACACACACACACACACACACACACACACACACACATATGCATGACTTACTTATGCCTCAAGGGATTTTTTTTTTTTTTTGAGACGTGAAAAAAATCATTGTGATGTTATTCTTTATAGGGAATTTTGTTCTTGGTGTTTTAGGAGAGAATGTGTTCCAAAAATTGTACAAACACTTTTCCAAGATTTATTTCTGTCTGGATGATCAAAACAAGTGTAGCAATGTCCAAATTTGCAGGAAATGTATAATATTCTCCCTCAGGTTTTCAAACCCCTCAGAAGCCCTAGTAATCTCCTGCTTTCTCTTTATAGTAATAGAAGATGAATGGGAGCTTGGGGGAAAATGAAGCCTGAGCCCCAACTGGAAGAACTCCACTGCTGTGGAAGGAGATTTACTAAATACTCAAGTTTTTCCCTCTCTACTGCAAACGTGGGTTTTTTTTAAATCACCAAATGGACTGTTTTTCAGTTTGGCTTTCAGGAGAAAACCCATACTGCACATTATGAAACATTTGGACTCCAAAGAGAGACTGAAAAATCCAAATGACTCATTCATGAGGCATAACAAGAAAAGGTCATTGTTAGTTAATTAGAGACAATGTGACCTTCCACGATGCAGATGTATTCAAAAGGCTAGTGGTTATTTCTGTAGTTAGTATCTCCAGGAAAATAACTGTCAACATTTATCTTGTTATCATTAAAAGTAATAATGCAATGGGTATGGGGTGGAGTCCTGGCTCCATAGTTAAGTGTGCTTGATGTTCTTGCAGAGAACTTGGGTTTGGTTTCCAGAATCCACACTGGGTGACACACAGCCACCAATAACTCCAGTTCCAGGTATCCAACAACCTACTTTGGCTTCCCTAGGTACCAGGCATATACATAAACAAAAATAAATTTTTAAAAATTTAATGAGACAGCATCTGAAGGGCCTGAGAAAATGACTCAGCACTTAAAGGTTGATGTTCTTCCAGAGGACCCAATTTTGATCCTTAGCACCCACATGATATCTCACAACTATCTGCAGTCCCAGTCTGAGGGGATCTGATGCCCTTTTCTAGCCCCAAGAACACTTGTATACACATAGTACACAAACATACATATAGGCAATACACTTGTACATACACAAGAGAAATAAAAATAACAAAAGGTTTTGAAAGAAATGTTACTGAAGAAATCAGAGGAAATCAGAGGAATAGCATTCCTCTGTGTTCTCTGCTTCAGTTCCTGCCTTGACCTATCTTGATGATGGACTGTAAACTATAAGCCAAATAAACCATTTTCTCTTCAAGTTCTTCTTGATTTTGGTCTTTATGATACCTAAAGACAAGTAAACTATGGAAGACAAATGAATGTATGTACATACACAGGTACATATGCACATGTACCTGTACACATGAACACACAGCACAAATGCAGATATCTACACATATATGTACACACAGGTACAGATACAGATACACATACATAATTCACACACATAAAGATGTACATGCACCCAAGCACATATATGAACACACACACAAACACAACTACACACAAAAATTACCCCTAAAACAATTATATGATATTCCATAGGATCACATCTGGTTATTATATATGATGTGTGCATATGAATTAAATTGACTTTAAGATAAAATGACATGAAAGCAGTTATTTAAGTTGGCAAAAAGTACTGACATGCTTGGCTCTGGGTTTGAGAAGAAAAGAAAAGAAACCATCTCCTATTCTATGGCATTCCAGCTGAACCAGTGGAGATGATCATCTGGAGTCCTCTGTAAATTTATCTAGCTTCTTTCATCCTTACAATCTTCTTACTGGATGACAGCAGAGAAAACTTCAAATACACAGTTATTCTTCACAAATTTAATTCTTTTTAAGAATTATAGCCATAATGAACAAATACATTTGAGAATTCATGGTAGACTGTCAGGCTCCTTTCAGCCCTGATACAGCAAGTATCAACTGTGTACTAGATGATTTTGTCAAGTGCTGGGCTTACACAGTGCAATACTACAGAATCCCAGTCTCCAACTTCCTCATAGATTTTCTTGGAATCAAGAAAACCTTTGAGTTGTCTTGAAATTAAATGAACAAAGAAATGAAAACAAGTGAGCAAAGAAAGAACTATTTCCTGAAAAACAGAGTAAAGAGTCTGTGTGTAGAATGTCTCCATGGAGGAATACTACTTACTGGCTTGCTCTCAGGCTCACATTCAGCTACTTTTTTTTACATAGGCAATAGGCAAGATGCAGGTACTTAGAAATGATAGTGCTCACTGTGGGCTGGGCCCTACCACAATCAATTAGCAGTCATATAAGGCCTCAGAGACAGGCCTACATAAAAATTCTTCAATTAAAGTTTCTTATTCTCATGTATATCAAGTTGACAACCAAGATTAACCTCTCTCTCTCTCTCTCTCTCTCTCTCTCTCTCTCTCTCCTTCCCTCCCACTCTGTTTCTCTGAGCGTGTGTGTGTGTGTGTGTGTGTGTGTGTGTGTGTGTGTGTGTATGCTTTAATGGTTTTTCTTCTATCATCCATCAAGGATGTTCCTCTTCCCTATTCTGTTTCCACAGAGTGACCACCCAGATCACTCATGTGAACAATCTAGAATGTGCCTATCCATATTTTAATAACATATTTAATGATCAATGAACACACAGAATTGTGTTGCTTCATAAAAGCAGAACATTATAAGCCTGTCTTTACTTTGTCTTTCACTTTCCACAAAACACATAGAACTTTCTGTACCTTTACTGACATACTCAAATAGTTGTTTTGAATGTCTGTGTGCTATACCACCTCACTGACACCCTTGAATTTATGCAATAACACCTATATTGAAAGGTGTTTACTTTGTTTGCACCTTCATGTTAGCATTCACAATGTTCAGCGTGTATTAGGAGCATTATTACCTACTGTTGTTTGTTTCAAATGGTGAGAGGATTAGCTCAGAGTGTGTATGCTTACCATTCTAATACTTAACATATTAGTATTATAATATCTAACTGTCTCATATACAATAATACATTATTCTCAAATTGTCCTAATTATTTTTATGTAAATGCATAGCTATTTATTATTTGTGCAAGGAGGTATGGCACATACCCTGCACACATGGGAAGAGTGTCTGTACCCTCATGCCTATAGAGGCTAGAGGAGGACATCAGGTGTCCTGTTGTATCAATCTTCAGCTCATTCCATTGGGACAATGTCTTTTTACTAAGCCTAGAGCTATTATGACAGCCAGCAAGCTCCAGCAATCATCCTGGCTTTTGACAGCAGTCAAAGCTGCCACAGTACTGGGGCTATAGACATGTGCCGACACAGCCAACTTTTTACACTAATTCAAGTCTTTGGAACTCAGGTTCTCAGGATCATACAGCATGTGTTCTTATACACTAAGCCATCTCTCCTCAATTTTGTCTCCTTTAATGCACATCCCATGCCCTCCCTTCCTCTTTCCCTCTCCTCTAGAAACCAGTAGGTAACGTGTGCCTTTACCATGAGCAAAAGTAACACAGTTTTCTTTTTTCTTTTTTTTTTTTGTAATGCAGTTTTCTAAAGGACATGCCAATTTTATGGGCTACAGTAATCATTTGACCAATTGTAACCAAATACTACATTCTCTGATGGTATTTGGTCAATATTGTAAATTTAGCTGATGGCTCATAACAGAGTACAGGAAGAAAGTGACTAAACCCATAGTTCATCCAAGGTGGAAAAATCTAACAAAAAACCTTTCCACCTAGATGCTTTAAGGAATAACAAGGAACACCATAACAGTAAGTTTCAGGCAAAACAAACTCATGTGCTATGAAAGAACTACTGCACATTCAGGTGCATTCAGAAATCAGTACAGGGGCTAGAGGCCTGGCTCAACAGGCAAGAGAGCTTCTGCACAAGCATAAGGACCCAAGTTTGAGTCCTGAAAATAGCAGGACATCAATAATCCAAACACTGTAGGAAATGGACACAGGGTTGCTGGTTGTAAGTCCAGAAAGAGAGTGAGCTTCGGGTCCAGTTAGAGAGCTTGTCTCAAAAGAACAAGGTGGAGAGTGATCAAGTAGAATACCTAATAGCCTCCTATGGTTTTCACACACACACACACACACACACACACACACACACACACATACACACACAGAGACACACAGGCATACACCATACACAAATATACTAAACTTATACACAAACTTTAAGGAAGCAGAGATAATGAAAGAATATATATTGAGAAGTTGTAATATAAAGTGTTACACAAATGTATTTATACTCCAAATTCAAAGCATTTGGGAATCCTAAAATATGTTAAACTATCAATTTAGCTCAAAAGCGATGCATCTAAAATTACCTGTGCAGAGGAGCTGGGCTGTCTGTTTCATTTTTAATCTACAGAAACTCTCAAACTTTGGTAAAACATATGAATTCCTAATGTGTGTGTGTGTGTGTGTGTGTGTGTGTGTGTGTATTTGAAAAAAGGACAAACATTGCACATTGGTGCTATGGCAAAGCCAATTTACTACAAAATTTTTCAAATGTCACTCTCAATTTCCATACTTATTACAGAAAGGCTATACGCATTTTGTGCAGTAATACCATCTGGTGTCTGGCAGAGCAAGGCTCGTTCCTCTCTGTGGAATGTACACCCCCTCAAGACTTAGAGACTCAAAATACTTTTCCCAGAAAAAGCATATTTCACCAGCAAAAGCAAATCAGTAAGCACACAAGGAAATCAGTAAGAGACAGAAACACCAGACCTGCAAAACTTTCATGTATTGAAATTAACAGACTCTGAATATAAAACAAACTTATGTTAAAATTCATAAAATGTAATAATGTACTATAAAATTACTCTATTAGAGTTGAAATGAACCAGAAATAAGTGGAAAATAAAATAATTGCAAAGTTAGATGCAGTAGATGATTTTATTTAATAACAGATTACAATACAGCTGAAGAGAGAATTAGTTAACTTGAAAGTACGGCTTCGAGCTTTATGGGTCTTCACTAGGTAAGGCACATGTTCTGTGCCGACCTGGGGATCTCTGCCATTAGTCCCCAGCTTTGCCCTGTTTCCCCTTTTCTTAGAGAGAAGAACCTCATAGGCAGAGCCACATCTGGAGGAGAGAAGAGGATGCGTACCTGAGAGTCTTAGAAGTAGAACAGTACAGGGAAACAGCCTCCTCACTGAAGCAATCACCGAGGAAAGTCTGTTAGGTAGACTCTGGTAACTCTAGTCCAGATCCTGTAAGAGCAAACATTACACTTCCAAGGTTGTTTTATTGTTGTTTGCCTTTTGTTGTTGTTATTTTCCCAAATTTAAAAAAAAAAAATATGTCCTGTATTTTGCTATTGGAGCCTGTGGAGAGTGTGAGGCAAAAATTCATGAGTCTGGTTCCTAGGAACTAAAATTGGCTCCTTGGATGTGATAGATTGCTCAGACACCCCAACCTGGAGGCTCTCACCTGTCCTATAACTGCTAGGCTTCGGAAGGGCGTTTGCAAATTAAAGGGTCACTGTAGTGCCGCAACGCATCTTGTTAGTTTCTAGAGACTTTATTTTTCCTGTACACATAATTCTGCCGAACAGGATTTTCCCAAACCTGGCATCAAGATCTTCTTCTAAGACATGGCTATACTTGTTTTCCAGACAGAGAGAGGTGCAGGAGGGAGGGAGGGAGGAAAAAAGGGAGAGGGAAAAGGGGAGGGGAGGGGGAGATGGGAGAGGGAGGGAGAGGGGAGGGAAAGAGGGGAAGGGGGAGAGGGAGGGGAGGGAGAGAGATCTGAGGGAAAGGGAGGAGGAGAGGAGAGGGAGGGGGAGGGAGAGCGGAGGGATACAGACACTAAGTCAGAGGAGACTTGTATTTCTTTCCACTGTCGCTGCATAAAGAAATAAAGCTGAATTTAAACCCAGAGAAAGCATTTTGTACTCCCGTTTGCTTCTGTCTCCCTAATCCTTCCTGTTGCTGTGAAGAAACACAAGATACCTTTGAGAGAAAGGATATAGTCTAGCTCATAGTTCAAAGGCAGCAGCGACGGTGGAGAGGTCTTGGTGGCTAGTCACAGAATCTACAGTTATAAGCAGATCATGGGGGATGATATGCTCTGCTCACTTTCTCATGTTCTGTAGCCCAGGAACCTGGAATACATGGGTAGCCCTCACAGTTTAGATAGGTCTTCCCGACTCACTTAACCTAATGAAGATAATCCCTTCCAGCATGGCTGGAGCCTTGGCTCTTAGGTGATTTGGAGCCTGTCAAGTGCACACTTGATGCTAACCATCATGGTTTCCAACTGTTACCTATATATTAAAACATGAATAAACATTGGCATTATTATTTTAAAAAAGAAAATAGGGCTTATGTTGCTTATAATGTAGCACAGCATCAAAGAAATAGAGTAGCAGACACAGGGACAGAGGAGGCACAGAAGGTAGAGAAGGTTGACTCGGGAATGGATAAAGGCTCAGCCAGTAATGTAGTGCTATTGCAAAGTAGTGGGACGATCTAAGTTCAGATCCTCAGTACCCATATAAGCTAGATACAGTAGCATATGTCTGTAACCTCAGAGCTGGGGAAGCAGAGATTGGGGGATATTTTGGCCTTACTGGCCAGGCAATCTAACCAAATTCATGAAATCCAGATTTAGAAAGAGAAACTCATTTTCAAAAAATAAGGTATACCCTTGGTTGATGGTTTAGTCCCTAGGAGCTCTGGGGGGTCTGGCATGTGTAGCAGAGAATGGCCTTGTCAGGCATCAGTGGGAGGAGAGGCCCTTAGCCCTATGAAGGCTTGATAGATGGCCCAATGTAGGGGTATCAAGGACGGGAGAGTGGGAGTGAGATGGGTGGAGAAGCACCCTTATAGAAGTAGTGGGAGAGAGGATTCTATAGGGGCTATCTGGGTGGGGGAAAACTGGGAAAGGGGATAACATTTGAGATGTAAATAAAGAATATATTTAAAAAAAATAAGGTGGAGACTGAAAACAACTCAACATCCACCTCTGACCACCATGTGTATGGGCACACCAGTGCACAAAAGTGCACACTTGCATACACATGCATATGTACATGCTCACACATGTGCATGAGCACACACATACACATAAAGATAAGGTCAACTATATTGATTAAGTGGATTTTTCATAGTCCTCAAAGAAGTGAGAAAGAGAATTTAGCAGTAGAAATATATTTGAAAAGAGGAGCTCTATGTTCAGAACATGTGAAAGACAGTGATCTAACAAATTCAAGGGTTCAGGAAGAATACTTTTAAAATGCCTCCCCAAGACTGGATGTAGGCAATCCTGTAGAGCATTTTCTTAATAATGATCAAAAGGAGATGGACTAGACCATTATGTGTGGTGCCATCACTGAGCTTGTGGCCCTGGGTTCTATAGAGAAACAGACTGAGCAAGCCATGAGGAACATAGAAAGCAGCACCATTCCACAGCCTCTGCACCACCTTCTGCCTCCAGGTTCCTGTCTTGTCTGAGTTCCTGTCCTGACTTCCTTCAATAATGAACAATGATATAAAAGTATAAGACAAATGAACCCTTTCCTCTATAACTTGCTTTTTATCATGGTGTTTCATCACATTAGCAACCCATTTCATTCTATTCAATAGTAACACATTTCATACTAAAACCAACTATTCACAGAGATGGGTTAATACACAAAGTATTGGCCTGTAGTGACTGCTGTAAAACAGTACCATACATTGGTTGCATGTTTCTCATGTCACTCTTCTGAAGACTAGACTTGTTCCCTTCTTTTTCTTTCTTTTGGTCTTCTTTTAGTCTTTTCTCTCAGAACTGGGCATGGGAATCTAGAGCCCTGCCCATGGTAGGCCAGAATTAACACTTAGCTAAATCCTCAAACCTTAGAGCTAGTCAGTCTACAGGGCTTCATGCAAAAGTTCTAGCTCTAGCTTGAAAATCTCCCATGTATTCTATGAGACTATATAGCCTCTGCATATATATATGTGTGTGTGTGTGTGTGTGTGTGTGTGTGTGTGTGTGTGTGTGTGTCTCTGTCTCTCTGAATTCCCCTTTTATAAGGGCATGATTCACATTGACTAAAGATCTACACAAATGACTTCATTTAACTTGATTATCTCTGGAAAAATTAATTCCAATAAAGTGGAGTTGGAACATTGACATACACACTGGGGGATAGACACAATTTAACCCACAGTGTAATATAATGGACCGGATGGGGGAGGGTGTGGCATAGATTCATGTGATAGACAAGCATAAACTTACTCCTTGGAATCACAATCTCATTCCAGCCTTGAGACGCTTTGCATATTATTTTACTTGATTCAAAGTGAGTTTGAAACCTCCACAGTCATGTCATTTGCTTGCAAGTGTGGGCTCTGTCATAGTCTGCAAGGCCTCTTTAGCTCTGGTTTTGCTCTTTTATTAACAGTTCCTAACAGTATAATGAAAACCACCATAGAGGATGTATGTCAGTATAGCAGAGGATACAGCGAGCTCTGTGTGGCCCCTTGCAAAGTTCAACTACACATGGTTTATGGATGAACTTTTTAGTGCAGGCTCATAAATCCCATGTAAGCTCATTAAAATCCCAAATGGAAGTCATATCTCAGTTGTCCCAGAGCCCAGATTCCCACTGAATCACTCCATAATGAAATATGAACATAATAAAGTTGTATGAGAGGTCACAGTCTAGAATATACTTCCAAAAGTCATCAACAACCACCATTACCTTGTTCACAACAGCTGGCAGTTGCTATAAAGGAAGCAAAAGGCACCCACCAGTGGGCACATACAATGTGCCTGCTGAATGCAGCTTACACAGAGCATTGCCATAGCAATAAGCAGTTTCTTACAGTCATTCAGGAATCCTGGTAAGGCCAGAAGACAACTCAGTTAATCAAGTACTTGCCTTTTATGTACAAAGACATGAGTTCCATCCCCAGCACCAACATTTTAAAATGACAGACATGTCAATGCACACTTGTAATCCCAGGGTGCACATACCCATGTGGAGAAAAGAGGGCCTCTTAGATTTGCTAGGTAGCTAGATGCCTACTTGAGGACCTCCAGAATTAGGAGTGAGAGGCTCTATCTCTAAAAGCAAGGTGGATGATGCCTGAGAAACTATACCTGATGTTGGCTGCTGTCCTCCATATATATAGAACATGCATATGTGTGTTCTATATGCACATATATATGCACACACATGTATCTGAACACACTCAAACACATTTATGCACAGCAGCTCAGCTGTTGCACTAACACTGGTCAGGTATATACCTGTGGGTGCCCCTCACTTCAGTCTATCCTAATGTCCCTAAAACAAAATCCTTTAAATTAAACATTGAAGACTGGGGCATAGCTTGTGTCAGAACTGCTTGCTTTGCATGCACAAGATAATGGCTTTGGTGCCTAGCCCTGCTACAAAGGAGAACAATTAAACAACCAAGACTGAGTTAATCCTTCCTCCAGGACAGCTGGGTAAGCAGGCGGCAGTGCAGCAGTGCTGCAGATAGCTTTGCTCCTGAAAAGTGTTTGCATAGAGGCATTCCAATCTCCACTCAGCTGGGCTTTGTGGAGTGAAGTAAAATAGCTAACTCAGTTCATATCTCAGAAAGTACCAGAGACAGGAGGAGAGGAAATAGATGGAGCCAATGTGTATAACAACATAGTCTGCTAAGTTCAGTTAAAAAGAATTACAGCATTGTCTGGAGGCTATTAAGGTTCTGTACAGTGGACTCAGAAAGTAAGAAAACATTGGCATTATTTCAAGCGGGGCAACATATTGAAGTGTTCAAAGTAGAATGTATTTCACAGTAATAAAAGTTGTATTTAAGTGAAAGGTTTAAACTAGTACCCACCAAACTACAGTGAGGAGGAAGAGAAAAAGAGAAGTGGAGGTAAGATAAGAGAGGAATATGTGAAGATGAAGAGAGAAGGAAGAAAGGAAGCATAGCCTAGAGATGAGAAGACAAGAGAAAGAAGAAAGGAGAGAGAAAGAGAGAAGACAGAGGCAATAAACAGAAAAATAATTAGGTAGCAGATAGATAGATAGATAGATAGATAGATAGATAGATAGATAGATAGATAGATAGCACTCGGGATATGTCTTATTTGCAAAAGCCAACAATCTTCTGCTTAGTCCTAAATGGGACATGGGTATCACATGTCCTCCCTGAAATACTCAGCAATCATTGTAAAAGAGAAAGCAAAAAAGATTGTAAGAATCAGAATCCAGGAAAGGCTACTGAAAAACACTGTTTTTCAGACATGACAGGGTTGTTGCACACAAGAGCTCATAGCAACTATGTTTACTTGTAATCCAAGCACTATGGAAGCAGAGACAAGACAATCAATACTTTGGCTCTCTGGACAGCCATATAAGTATATTCAGCAAGTTCCTGGCCAGTCAGAGACCCTGCTTCCAAATAAGATAGAGGCTAAAGATATGGTTCAGCTAGTCGAGTACCTATCCAGCATGCACAAAGCCTTGCTCCACACGCAGCATTATATAAACTGCACATGGTGGCACATACTAGTAATCCAAGTACTCATGAGATGGAAGCAGGAGAATCAGAAATTCAAGGTCACCTTCTACTGGACCATGAGTTTAGGCCAGCCAGGCTGGGCTTCAAAAGATCCTGGAGAGAGAGGGGGGGGGGGAGAGGGAGGGAGGGAGAGAGAGAAGCTCATGATAAACCACATGTGAGATTGGTCTTTTGGCCTCCACATGCCCATGCACATGTACTTCATATAGAAATGCACTCATATGCATGCATGTACATACACACAATAAATAAATAAAAACCAAACTCTAAAAGTACACAGAGTCTGCTTAGATGATTAAAAGTCCTCAAAAGCTTCCAATTGTGGAAGCTGTGGAAATCAGTATAGATGCTCCTCAAAAGAAAAAAAATTAAACTTAGAACTCCCATATGATGAAGCAGTTCCACTTCTAGGTATGCACCTGGAAGGATTTGAGTCAGCACACCACAGCCATGTTGACAGCTGCTGTGCTTATAGCAGTAACCAAGACATGGACTCAGCCCAGGTACCCAACAGGGGTCGAATGAATACACACAGACGAGTTTTATTTAAGCATAAAGAAGTAAATCCTATAATTTTCAGCAAAGTAGCTGGAACTAGACAATATCATGTTGAGGGACAAAGGGCAGATTCAGACTGGCAAGTACCATATAGTTCTTCCATCTATGGAATACAAAAAGAAAATAACATGAAATTACAAGAGGGTCTGAAGAGAGAAGGAAGAGGACCATGGGGATGGGGAAAGAGACAGCCATGGGAACAGGGCTTAGTGGGGGTTGACTGGATAAAAGCACTTGTGGAAGCATGAGGACTAGGGTTCAAATCCCCAGAAACCACATAAAAAGCCAGCAGTGGCTACACATGGGCCTTTAATCCAAGCAGAAGCAGGAGGGATCACTTGGGGCTTCCTGGCTGCCAGCCTGGCTCCAGTTTAATGAAAGACCCTGTCTGAAAGGAATGAGGCAAAAGTAAATGGTCACTAGCATTCTCCTCTGGCCTGCTCACACACATATGTCCATGTGCCCCACATATATACCACACACATATACACACAAATGAGAGTATAGCCAGATACATATATTTAATGTACACTTAAGAAAATGTTATCATGAAATAGGCTAGCTTGTACAATTAATACATACTAATTTTGAAAATCATCCTTAAAATATCCCACCTACAATACAGAGTAACCTACCCACAGGCTCCACAGATTACCATTTGGAGATAAACAGGACTATTATTTCACCACCAAAGATGATTTTTTTAAGCTGATGAGGGAATGTAACACAGACTCTTAAAGAAAGGACCCAAGGAGATGAAGGTGTTTGCAGCACCATAGAAGGAACAACAATATGAGCCATCCAGTACTCCCAGAGCTACCAGGAACAAAACCATCAACCAGAGAGTACACATGGAGGGACCCATGGCTCCAGATGCATAGGTAGCAGAGTATGGAGTTGTTGGACATCAAAGGAAGGAGAGGCCCCTGGTCCTGGAAAGGCTCAATGCAGCAGTGTAGGGGAATACCAGGACAGGGAAGTGGGAGAGGGTTGATTGGGGAACAGGGTGGGGGAGATGGCTTATGGGACTTTCAGGGGGGAACCAGGAAAGAGAGGAAATCATTTGAAATGTAAATAAATAATATATCTAAGAAAAAAGAAAAATCAAGAGAAAATATATGTAAATGGTGCAATTACATCTAGTGGGAGTTGAAGCAACACTGCAGAGTGTGTCAATAAAAGCAGAATGTAGTTCTAAAAAAAAAATCAATATTCTCCCTTGCCTGAAAATAGACAAATCTGGAAGAAAGTATCACTGCTTCAGCCCAGTTCGTGATATTTACACCTGAACATGCTGCATATGGGATGTCAGTCATCGTCTGTTGCGATAAAGGAAAAGTCTAAAGTACTGAAACATCAATCCTAGACCATTATGTCTAAAATATTTATTTTTTGTTTTGAATTGAGGAACATCAATGAGAATCTGTGAGTATTATTAAATCAGCTTGATTTAACTTTGGCCGCTAACAGTGCCAGGGAGTCCTGTTTCATATACATCGATGTGTCATTTTTGTCATTTTTCTACTATTAGAAGAAAGCATATTTTAAATGTCTATTAGCATATATTAATTACATGCAGTAATGAAATTCATTATGTATTTTCACATGGATACATATTATATTCAATTATATTCACATCCTTCCTTATTTCCCCTTGTCCCCTAAAGGAAGCATATCTGAATTCTGCCTACCAAGGAGGCAGGGCTGAATTCCTAAACAAAGTCAATGTTTTGTTCATGCAAAAGAAGAACCTTGACATTAGGTATATAGCGAATGGCTAAAAAGCTAAACATTTTTCTAGTAGATACATGTTAAAATATTACTGGTAACCACAATGCGATTGTCATCCTTTTAAAATTCTTTTAGACAATGTAGTTTGTTTGCAAAGATTGACTTATAATTTTCCTCTCTTCATATATTCTTCCCAGATACTCTTGTGAGTATATCATGAATTGCACAAGTTTAAAGGGTTCAACTCCTCTGTGGGAGACCACAGAGAGACATTTAACCAAGGCTTCCCTTGTATTGCTAGGCAAACTGATGAATAGCAACATAAACAGACTAATTCCTGACTTGCAGCATAGGCATAGTCTACTGCTGATACTAAAGTATTTAAAAGGATAGGATGTGTTCATAGGAAAAAACAATCGCCTCTAAAGGGGGATTAGAGGTGGTTTATTCTAAAGCCAAATATGAGTGATCACAGCCCAAAAACAAAGATTCAGGTTATGCTGTTTCAGTATCCTGTTCCAACAAGGAATCATTTTCATGAAGTTTTTATATACCATAGAAAGTCATAAATTGACACACTTTTCAAATATGATTATGGGGTATCAGGGAAGTGGGTTATAGAAAAGCAGATATACCTCTGCTATCAAGGAGACGAATCTCTCAGTTTGATGAAGCACTCCCTTACTCTTTACTATATTTATCAAATTCATCTTTAACTTCATCTTTCTGTTTGTTTTTAATTATTTAAGTTGTTAAGTTACTTTCAACATCAGCGGAGTGATACAGAGTTCACAGACTTTAAGAACCATTTTTCCAGTGTCTCAACCTGACATCCTTAGGAATGTAAGAAAAAGATCAGGAAAGTCACAAATGAGATAAGCACTGTAAGCACTGTGGTTTGCATGGAAAGTCATCTAATGCATCTTTACTGTACACAGGTGTCATGGCCACAGAATGACTAAGAGATAAAGTTGTCTTTATTTTGGAAGATGTGTACAACTTCTTTTAACAATGACTACATGAATATCTCATCATGCTTAGTAGTTAAGAGCACTTACTGCTTTTGCAGAGGACCTGAGATGAGTTCAGAGCACCCACATCAGGGAGCTCACAACTACCTGTAACTCCAGCTCTAGGGGATCTGACACTGTATACTGGACTCCACAAGCACTGCACCCATATATACCTACACACACACACACACACACACACACACACACACACACACACACACACACACATATATATATATATATATATATATATATATATATATATATATATATACAAACAATTAAACATAACAAAAACCAAATCTTTAAAATGAGTCTCATGCTGGCTATGGTATGTGCCCCTCACACCATCACCCAGCAGTAGGACAAGAACATGCCAGCATTTCTGGCTTCTTACATGGAAGTTTGGAATCAAACTCTGCTTCTGGTGTTTGCATAGCAAGCACTTTATTAACTGTGCCCTAAGCCCTAGAGTAACTTATCTTTCCATGACTCATAACCATCTGAACAGTCAACTGTCAGTTTCTCCTCAAGTACCTTCTTGCATGGAATGACAGATACACTACTGGAAATGACAAGAGTCCTCAGGAGATTGTCACTATTGTTCTTCTACCAGGAAGCCTTTCCAGTGGGAATCCAGATGATGAAAACCACCAGGAGCTTCCTTCAAGCAGAAATGTATGCTTATACTTGTAAATACAGCCTCAGAAATAACTCCAGACACACTCATTGCATGCCACACCTTCTGCAGCTCACTGTGCAAACACTGAGTTAAAGAGTGTAAAAGGCCTACAGATGGTCCTTTTAAATGTCTAGTGTGTAGGGTCCAGTTTTGGAAACTTGTTCTGTATTTTAGTGGAACAGGAAAACCTTAGAGGTAAACATGAAGAACTACTGTATAAAACATGGAAGTTTTAGTTTATACAGTAGTACTCTTGCTTAGTTAAAATGCCACTTGATAGTGATGAGCACAGCTATTGGTTCTAATAAAGTTGTTCTGTGGGAGTACAACTCAGTGTTCAGGATTTCTTTTCCAACAGCCAAACCTATGGCTGGTTAAGCTTTGATCTTGCTTTGGCAAGAGATTTCATCTTTCATCTCCCTTAATTTATGTGTAGCCTTTACTATACATGGGACACACTGAAAGATCAATATTTAATTATTATTTTGTGAAGTAAATAAAAATTCTAATTGAAACATATACAAAATGGGTCCAATGCACTTCCCTCTGCAGAGTCTTATATTTCTATTATCTCAAAGAATTAAAAATAGAGGTTGCCATCTACACAGCTGAGCATATCTGTGTTCCACGGGTCTACACAATCCCGAGGACTTAAGAGCATTCCCTCCCCCCAGACTCTAAATGACACACAAAGAGAAGTGGAAGGTTTTCATAATGTTTGGTATGAATTATTATTCCATATAACTATTCCACATAGTGTGAGGCTCTGGGAAGAAGAGGTCCTGAGAAAGAACACCCAAAAATGATGCTTAAAGGACAAATGGAAGAAGAGCCAGCTATGCTTTCTGTTTTCTAAGCTACTTGATTGTCCAACTTGGGAACCACAGCATAGCAGAGGGGAATCAAAGTATATAGGCAATAAAGAGTAATTTTAAAGCTCCCCTGAGTACAAGAGAGCTGGCTCAGTGGTTAATAGCACATACTGCTCCTGCAGAAAACCCAACTTCAGTTTGCAGCACCCATGTCAGATTACTCACAACTGCCTGTAACCTCAGCTCCAGGAAATTTGACACCCCCATTTTAAAAACAGCACTATTTTTACTGATTCCAGAAAAGTTGTCTGAGCAAGAAAATTGAATCAGCCTAGATCCCCATTAACATTTAACTGGATAATAAAAAAATGTTAAATATACACAATGAGATTTTACTCAGTTATAAAGAAAAATGAAATCATGAAATTTTCAAGAGAATTAATGGATATGGAAAATATATCTAACAAAGTGATTCAAACTCAGACAAAAACACCTGCTCTCCATCATAGGTGGATCTTAGCCTATAATGTATACAGGATTACATACAACTGGTGTGGGCAAATCCTAAAAAAATATGTAAAGTCTTAAAAACTGTAAAAGAAATCAAGGGGGAGTAATAAGGGCTGATTAGGAAGAACAGGAAAGATCCCAAAGAACACATGTGACGTGAAAGAAAAATGGGAAGATTACAGTGGAGATAAGGGACAGCAAGCCATAAGAGAGGAGTAAGGAGAATCATTAACATTTATTTTGTTTGAAAATGTCAGTAATATCTAACACCTTATATGCTAAGTTCAAAATATATAAGAATAAAAAAAGTGATAAAACATTGTATCTTTCCTCTATTGATAGATTTCTCAGTTACTATATTCCTGTGTTTTCTCATTTCTAGAAATTTTTAGACTGTTTTCAAATCATTATATTCTTTCCATATAGTAGCTTCTCCCATGTCCTACTCACTCTTCATCCCCCTCTCCCTTCCCTCCCTCCTATCCATCTATCTATCTATCTATCTATCTATCTATCTATCATCTACCTACATACCTACCTACCTATCTACCTGCCTGCCTTCATGCCTACCCATCTTCCTATATGCCTACCTGTCTATCTCTCTCTCCGTTAACCTTCAATACTGGAGTTAAACCCTTGGTCTCACACATGCTAGGCAGGTACTCAGCCACTAAGCTATATTACAGCCCTCTTTTTGTTTCTGACTGTTGGTGTCTTGCTATGTACTGAAAACTAGACTTGAAGTCACAATCCTCCTGTGTCAACCTCTTCAGTGTGCACCACTGTGCCAGGCAAACTTCTTCTATCTTAACCATTTGGGAGGCAGGTATGCTAGAGATAGAACTCAGATCCTTGAGCATGCTGAGAGGGCTCAACCACTGAGAGGCCCTTAACTATCTTTTGTTATTCCTTTCTCTTCCCTACAGTCATAGTACCAGGGTTAAAGTTAGACAAGTACTTATCATTTATTATAAGACAAGATCTTGTTATGAATCTCAAGCTAGCCTTGAACTCACTCTGTAATTCAGGCTGGACTTGAATTTGCCATTCTCCTTGGCTCACATTTCAGAGTAGCTAAAATGACCAGACTGTACCACATCCACATCATGTAAGACTCCTGCTTTGACCACTAAACATATGCATATGCAAGCTCTGATAGCGGTGTTGCTTTGACCCATAAAAGTATCAACCTAATAGATTCATGTCCAGTAAGCTGAGTAACATATTTGTTTTTATTCTTCATTTTTATATTTTTATTACATTTACTTATTTTATGTACTTAAACATGCCAGTGTGTATGGTCAGAGGACAACGTGTGTGAGAAGTAGTTCTCTCCTTCAACCATGTAGGTCCCAAAAATTGAACTCATATCACCAGACTTTGCAAGTACCTTTTTTGATAGAGCCATGTGGCCAGCTCATGATAAACACTTTGTTATGTCTTTGGCAGAGCTGATAATTAAACCTGAGACCTTATGTTTGCTAGTCTAGTACTCTACCATGGATCCATATCCTTGTCTCTTATTGTTCATTTTTAAAACATGGTTAATTGGACTGAGCACAGGGTCCCCAATGGAGAAACTAGAGAAAGTACCCAAGGAGTTGAAGGGGTTTGCAGCCCCATAGGGGGAGCAGCAATATGAACCAACCAGTATCCCCAGAGCTCCCAGGGATAAAACCATTAACCAAAGAGTACACATGGAGGGACCCTTGGCTCCAGCTGCATATGTAGCAGAGGATGGCCTTGTTGGACATCAATGAGAGGAGAGGCCCTTGGTCCTGTGAAGGCTCAGTGCCCCAGTATAGGGGAAATGCCAGGACAGGGAAGTTGGAGTGGGTAGGTTGATGAGCGGGGAGGGCAATGGGTTAGAGGTTTTTCTAAGGGGAAACCAGGAAAGGGGATTGATGCAAGATGTTTCCCGTCCATTCACATTGAGGCAGTGAGAGGCCAGTGATTGGAGGGGAGAGAGGAGGAGGAGCTAAGAAAAGGAGGGGCAGAGAGAGAGGGAGCCTGGGAGCTGCACAAGGGAGTAGAGGAGGAGACACAGATCCAGAAGGCATCAGATGTGTTTCTGGTGTGCTGAGAGGTTAGAAATATTGGGATAAAACTTTATCATTGTAATTTGGCATTATGTAATTGGGAGTTTCATATACATAAATATATTTGGTTAACTACTCAAGTTTAAGAGTCACGCTTTACTGGATACTTGGAAAGAGTGGTATAGAGGCCTGGTGGGCGGTACTCTTTCTTAATAATTATCCACTACAGCGATAACATTTGAAATGTAAATAAAGAAAATATCTAATACAAATAAAAAATAAAACATGGTTAAAACAATGATTGCCTTCAGGATCACTCTGAGATTTCTTTAGGTCCTAAAATTCTACGTACATGACCCTGAAAACCCACAGAGGATAAGCAAACCATCAAACTTGAAATTTCACTCTGATAGGTAGGGGAAATGGCTCAGTTGGTGAAGGCTTGCACCAGGACCTGAATTTGATAATGGCTCATGTAAACAAAAATCCAGGTGTCATGGTCAGCACTTGTAAACCAAGCACTGAGACAGGCAGAGCTCTGGGACTCACTGACCAGCCGGTTTCACCTAATCAACAAAGCCCAGTCCACTGAGAAACCCTGCCTCAAAAAGCAAAGTGGGTGCTACCTGAGGAAGGACAGCTAAGGTGTCTGAGTGAGTTAAGTGTGTGTATGCACATACATACATACATACATACATACATACACTAAAAATGTAAAGATCAAACACTAAGCATCTTACAAGTTGTGGTTGTAAATGTGATCCTTTCTGATACACTGAAGACATAAAGCTATGGGTTTTCTTTTGTTTTTTGTGTTGTTGTTATTGTTGTTGTTGTTGTTGCTGCTGCTGCTGCTGCTACTGCTGTTGGATCTTAACCATTTCCCTAAGAATTCCAAAACTATAATATAACTACCCACAGAGTCTCTTAACCTTCACTCATTATTTTCCAAAAAGCCAGCTTCAACATAGTTGTCTCTCCTTAGCCTATTTCTATTTCCAAATTGCCTTTTGTTGTGACCCACAAAAGTGTGTATGACATCTGCAATCCCTGCTAATTGCAGATTCTTGGCACAAGCCCCTGATATCTCTAGGTAAAGGTCATCCATTTCTATCTGCCTGTCATTTATCTGCAGGAAACAGACTCAGCAGATTGAGTTTCCTCACTATGATTAAAAAATGGAGAGGAAATCTGATGATGGGCTGGCTTTCCAGGGGAGGAGAGGTGAAAATGACTTTTCTGGTGCTTCATGAAAAAAAAATGGGAGCAAGGACTATAATAGTTTGAGGTGAAAGCTACTTAAATAGGCACATTGCTTTTGTTTTCTTCCTTTATTTTTTTCTAGCATCTTTGATGTTCAGATATGCTATCTGTAATGAACTTGGAAATCATGGCTTAGGGTACCAGACTCCAGTCATCAGGAGGTTTACCTAAATGTCGTCAGGTTCTTCAATGAATATGATTCTGTTCAGTATAAACTTATAAAATATACTGAAATATTTTCCTGGTAGCAAATTATACCACTTAGCAGGTAAATTGCATAAGCAATAGTGCAGTATCAAGCAGCATCATGTATCATGTAAGGCTTTTTAGCCTTGCACAGATCTACATACTCAATCAGTCATACCTATAAGCTTCCTCTGGGACATTTCAAATATTGAAGTGGATATCCAAAAACATGTTCACTAAAGGTGTTTGCCTTCCTGACTTAAGATAAAGAGGAGAATCAGCAAACCGGTAATGAGGATTGTTCCAGAAGACTGAGGAAGATGTGTACCCATTGCCATTTTATCACTCAACTCTGGGGTCTGAATCAAGTACTAAGTACTTTTCTCCAGCAATGAAGAAAGATATACATATAACCATGCAGGAAAGTACATGGGAGGAGAGAGCTGAGGAGATTGCTCAGTCACTAAAGCACCTGTAATGCAAGCATGAGGGATGAGTTCAGATCTCCGACATCTATATAAAGCAGGGCATGGAAACATAAATATGCAATTCCAGCACTGGTGAGACAGACAGGAAGCTCCCCAGGATTCAGTGGAAGGCCAGAATATCAAAACCAATGAGTTCCAGGTTCAGCGAGAGACTATGTCTCAAAACTTCAAGTGGAGAGTGATTGAGAAACTTATGCTAGTCAAACACCTACTTCACATGTACAAGTGACATGGACACACAACTTGCATGCATACATATGTGCCCCCCAGCACATTAAAATATGCATGTACACACACCACATGGATAAATATGCAAAAACAACAAGATGGAGAGCAATCAAGAAAGAAACCCGACACTAAATTCTGACCTCCACCCACAGATGTACACACATTCATGTGTGCCACCAGCATACGTGCATACAAACTCCCATGAAACATACAAACCTCACATATACACGAAAAGAAAAGAAAAGCATCCAAGACAACAGCAAAAGATCCTGTCATTAGTCAAAAAATTGGTGTGAGAAGGGAAAAGAGTGTGAAAAAGAAAATGTGTTCTTTATGTTAGAGTTGAAAACAGTGATGCCTATATTCTATAATGGTTATTAATAAAACAAAGAAAATACTTTTCTGATCTGGAGAGTGAGGTCAGCTGGTAAAATTCTTACAGCTCAAGTTCTATACAATCACAAATATCTGAGTTCAATCCCTAGGTCCACATAAAAACAGATAGTCATTATAGCATGAGCTTATTGTTTCAGCTCTAGAGAGAGATGGAGCCAGGAGAAAATCTCGGGCTGACCTGTGTACCTAATTCCAGGGCTTTGAGAGACCTTGTCTCAAAAAACCAACATGCAAGGAATAATACCCAAGGGTGACATATAGATTTCACTTCTGATTTTTTATATTATTATTCTATTCGTATGAAGCAGATGCTCTCCACCTGATGTGCACACTTACAGCAACTTACATTAAGGGTGACCCCTCAAAATAATGGGTCAACTTGACAGTTTCTATGAAGCATCTATGTTGCTAGCTAGTCCCAGACAAAACTGGCAACGAGTACTTGTCATGCTGGCACAGGAAGACGTGACTTATTTGCATCTGGAAAATTAGATTGGAAAAATTCAGAGACAAGTCAGAAATCTGTCTAAACAAACAGATGGCCTGGGGAATTATTTTCATCTTCATGTCAGTTCTTTTGATACTAATAGTCCAAGATCTGCATTTTAAACACTCTCTTTTTCCATGTGTTGGAGAGATTGCATGCACACACATGGACATAAGTGTACATACATGTATAGGTAGAAGTATCTACCTTGGATATTTTTCTTCAGGAGCTATGCACTTTGCTTGATGAGACAAGGTATCTCAGTGGGACCTAAGGCTAACCAATTAAGCAAGCCTGGATTCCCAGTAAGGCACAGGACTCCTGCTGTCTTCCCAGCCCTAGAATCAAAAGTGCACACCTGGATTTCCATGTGGGTACTAGAGTTTGAACTCAGGGTATTGTGCTTATGCAGTCAAGCAACTGAACCATCTCCTCAGCCCTTTGCTGTTTCTTTTTCTGTCCTTTAGATAATTATTAGGGTTGCTTCCATTGGCATTTTGGTTCTAGCTTATTTTATGGTATAGTTGCACAAACTTCTTTTCTATCTCCACGTGGAAGATGCATGATGGGTTACATAGAGCATTGTCTGCCTGGGGCACTAGCCAGCTTCACTAAGGTCAGGGGATGCAGAAATACTGGACTGCTGGCAGACATACAGATGAGCAAGCCAAAGCAGCAATAAAAACATGAATGGCCAAATTCAGGGTACAAGACAGTGGTTCCAGAACATCTTGTTGGCAAGCCTGTTAGAACATTTTAGATGTAGTCCAGTACTGATAGAAGGAAAATTCAAATGTCAAGAACATCAGAATTAAGATAGAAAAGTGGTTTGAAACAAAATCTTGGGATACCTTTTGGAAAGGGAGCCAGGTAAAATTGGCTATTTATTGGAAAAATTTCTCTCAAAATTCAATTCTTCCAACCTCTACTTAAGCTTCCCATTTTTTCCCCAGTCCTGAGCTTGCAATTGCAAACTCTCTCCAAGATTCATTCCCAGCTGTGTGAATACTAATATCAGAGCCTATGTACATCCAACCAGTTAAGGGACCAGACACTCTAGACACAGTATCATAGGCAAGCAGCACGATATGAAGAAAGCAGTATAAGAGAGAGCAGAGGATCATAGTGAGGCTGCAGGAATCAATCTATAGTACCCACCAAGATAGTCCTCTAACCATCACTAGGTTCTATTACTATGAATCATGATTGACATCTCTACTAAACAGGTAGTATGTTTAAATATATTCAGAAAGTAAGAAAACATTACAAAATGCACCTTAAATCTTATAAAACTAGCTAAAGGCAATCCAATAGCCCATGTTCTTGTGTCCAAGATGCCTAGAGTTCTAATCTGGCTCCATATCATCTCTAACTTGGTGTGTTTGACCCCTATGTACTTCCTTCCTCTTGAGGGTAGACTGGCCTCATGACCTGCTTCTGACAGCACTGTCTCTCTAGCCAAATGGGATGATACCTCTGTATTTCAGTGATAAGCCTGTTACTTCTGTCCAGCCAGCTGATTCTCAATTGCCTCCCTGGATTGCACACTTGAATGCGGCACTGTCACATTGGAGAATGAAAGATGTTATCCTGAACCCTCCCACCATGGCTGCCCTATGCTACAGTCAAGTCTTATTTGATAAGTAGCAGAAGTAATTGAGAGAATCTGTTCTTACAGCTCAGTGCTTGCTCCATCTACTAACCTATCCATCTCTCTTCCATTCCCTATGAGCTTACCTTCAGACACACCACAACTCAGAAATCCCTAACTCTTACAAATTTTCAGAGCCCTAAATTGGTGCTTGTCTAATTCTGGGCTGATAAATGTTGAATGAGGATATAAACCCCTAGGGGACATCCATGCAGCTGTAATAACAACTGTGCCATAATTAAAGATTCATTGAGAATGAAAAAATTCATTTGCTTTCCTAAAAACGAGCTCTTTCTATCCATGATTTTTTTTTTTAAATAGCAGAGTTGAGTTCTATTGGAAGACCAGAAATGTACACATATTCTTCACAACCTTGAAGCAAAGTGGGAATATGTCATTGTTTGGACTTGCAGTGTCCCCCAGAGGTTCATGTGCTGTAGGATTCCTTTGCAACACAGCAATCTTTAGAGGTGAGAACTATTGGAGGTGATTGATTCATGAAGACTGATGCCATTGATAGATTTATCCATTGATGGCATTATAAATTAGAGAAATATCAGACAGTAATATAAAGTTAGGGGACAGGGCCTAGTTAAATACAATAGTGTTTGTGGGTATGACCTCTGTACTATATCTTATTCCAGGCACTTATTCCTTCTTTTTGCTTCCTGGCTACCAGGAGAAGAATACCTTTGCTTTACAACATGCTTCTGCCATGGTAAGCTGCTTGTCCATGGACCAAAATAAATGAAGCCAAGTGACAATGAACTGAAACCATGAGCTAGAATAAACATTTTATTCTTTAAGTTGATATTCTCAGACATTGTCATTGCGATAGAAAGAAGCTGGCTAACACATAGAACTATTGATTTTAATCAAACTAGTCAATATCAAAGATAGCATATTCCTCTTCCTGGAATTTTAACATACTGTGAATAAAATATTCAAAAAGAATGAATAAAGCTGAACTTGTTATCACGTTTCTATATCTATCATTTGTGACAATCTTGTCACTTGCTGTGGCCATTTTAAATGTCTCACACCATCTGTTTGTAATAGGGACCCCCTACTGAATCACTGTAAAAACAATTGGAAAGATATTTTTAAGATCTCATATTCCTCAATGTTTCCAGTCTTATCAATTACATAATAATCTGGGCTCTTCAGTATAAGAAAATGGGTGTGAAAACACTGCTGAATAAATGTTATAAGACTAACCAACCACTTTCTGATTGGATGTGTGGTTGAATCCATAATATTGAACACACATCTGACACTGTTAAATAACCTCACTCTAGATAAGTGACATGTTTAGGAGAAAGCCTACTATTATTGTTCTTCTAAAAGAACATAGCTGTAAAATGACTCCTAATAGCATACTGCTATAACCATATGTATTAGCTAGGTTTCTCTAGAGTAGCAGAATTGATAGAATGAATACACACACACACACACACACACACACACACACACACACACACACACTCTATTAGAGTAGCTTACAGGCTATGGTCCAGCTAGTTCAATACTGACTGACTGCCAATGGAAAAGCACTAGAATCTAATAGTTTCTCAGTCCACAAAGCTGGATTTCTCAGCTGGTCTTCAGTGAATGAATGGCAGAATCCTAAAGAATCAGCCTCTAATGCCAGTGAAGGAATGGATGTGCCATAAAGAATGCAAAAAAGCAGGAAAAGAGAGCAAGCTTCCTTCTCCCGTATCCTTTATATAGGCTGCCACCAGAAGGAATGATCCCGATTAAAGGGGGATCTTCCCAACTCAAAAGATATGAATTAAAGGTGGTTCTCTCACATTAAAAGATTTAATTAAGAAAAATACCTCATGGATATACCTAGTCACTTAGGGTTTTAGATAATTCCAGATGTAATCAAGTTGACAGCAAGAATAGCCATTATACCATAGATCGGTGCCTTGATAGTTTCAGCCATCATCAGAGAAGCTTCATCTTACAGTACATAGTAACAAACACAGATACCCACAACTGGAAAATATGCAGAGAATGAGAGACTTTGGAGCCTTTGGTTCTAAATGAGATGTTGCCATCAAATTTCTCCCCTTGGGGGCTCAGGCATCTATATGGAAGAGGAGGACAGAGTAAAAGCCCCAGGGGTAATGAATGACTCCATGGAAACGTTATGATCTTTCAGACACAACAGGACTAATCTACATATAAACTCACAGAGACTATGACAGCACTCGAAATACCTGTAAAGGTTCAGTTTAGACAGGGTCACAGCACTGAGAAAGGGAAGTGGGAATGGGCTCCTATCCCTAACCATGAAGTTAACCACTACTGATACCCACTGACAAAGGGAAAACTGGTTTTCTCCAATGGAGTTATATATTCATTATATTCAATATATTTATTCAACCACATTTCAGGATTTGTTGGCAACACAGAACAAGCTCAATGACATCTTTGTGGATTTTCTTGCTTCACTTGCTTTTTGGGATTTTTTGTCTTATTGGTCTTTTGTTTGTTTATTTTCATTTTCTATTGTGTGTGTGCTCTGGGAAGGGGGCTGTACTTCTTTTTTGTTTTCCCCTTGGGGTTTTGGAGTGGTTTGTTTTGTTTCTAATAAGAAAGAGAAAAAAGTTTAGTGGGGATGGACGTGTGGAGGACCTACAAGGAATTCAGGGAAAGGAAAAACAGTATCAAAATATACACCATATAAAAAAATTTTCAATTAAAAGATCCTTATAACCTAATAATGAGAAACAAGCAAAACAAACAAACAAACCCACTACTAAATATTTTATTAGTCACTATCCCAAGAATGTAAGTGTTTAGTTCAGAGCACTAAAGTGAGTTGAAAGGTAAAACTTAACTATTGAATTCTTACCATTTTTAATGAAGTAATATATAATCCCTACTCTTACACTACAAAAAATATATAGAACATGCCAAAAAGTAGTTTCAAAAGAAGGCTCATAGGTGCATTATACAGGACCAGCTAAAATGAGCATCTTCTAAGAACTGTATATGGTAGAGCAGGGCTTCAAATTCAACAGCTCTGATTTTATGATTGTCAATTAAAATTGTCTTAACCATACCTCTCTTACCTACAGTTTGTACTCACAGAGTGTCCTTTGTATATTCAGAATTGTGTCTTCTAAAAAGGAAAACAGTCCACTGGCCACTCTTGCTTGTTACCTGATTTCTCAAGTATGCTAGCTATAGGATCCACAAAGAAGACCAATAAAGTTTGGTGGCAGAGAAGAGATTGTCCATTTAAAAGGAGGAATGGAGATGGAAGTGTGTCTGAGTGCTTGTCTAAAACGTACATGTCATGAGTTTAATCCTCAGCCCTGGAGACTTACAGACAGAGGCATAGATAGAATACTGACGTTATTTAGAGATCCAGATCTCTAAGATGTCAACTCAGACACCTATATAGAATTGGTCTATAGATCACACCAAGAATTGTTCATTTCTTTCAAAGGACAAATAGGATTGAAGGGATGGTTCCATTGGTAAGAACTCTTGTTGTACAAACTTGAGAACATGTCAAGCCCCAAGTACACACATAAAAAGCAAGGAATGGCCACATAACAGTATAACCCCAGTACTTTGAAGAGGAGACAAAAATATCTAGGACTTTCTGATCACCAGTGTAGGGCCAGGCTCACTAAGAGACTCTCTATCAAGGAGTAAAGCAGAGAATAACATAATACAACAATGTCTTCCTCTGGCCTCTATACATATGCACAGGTATGCCTACTCCCACAAATATGTAAATATACCATGCATACACACACAAACACACATATTCACATATATCTAAGAGAATGAAGAAAAAGGTTTGGGCTCTCCTGATTTTAATCTATCTTCTGTTGAACTGGTCTTTTAAAAATGCACATAGCTACCATTTAACTAAAGGTTTTCCTTTTACTTTCCTAGCAAGCAATGTCATTACCTGCACAGTTAGGTTTTTTCCTTGATTACAATTTCTTCTCTCTGATGCAGAATACCCAACTAAAGTAGCATTCATGCATCTTGCTCAACATGCAGGAAATTCTCTGTCTTCTGACTCCTACTTACATTTCTCAGGCACATGCATCAATTTCAGATGTCTCATGGATATTCAGGGCTGTTAACTCTATCATGAGCATTCATGTGTGAAACTCAATAGATCCAGGGGAAAAAAGGAAAACCTAAGTGTTAAAAGTGTCTCACAGTGAATTCCTGCTCTCTTCCATCCCTCATCAATTTATCTAGTAAATCACTCTAATTCATCCATTTGTCTGGAGGTAGCATTTCTGTTAACCAAATCCTGTTTTCACTGCTAAACTGGCCTTTTACCTAAAGTCTCAAATTTAAATCTAGATACTCAGTAATCCATATTTCAGCCAAGTTTGGTAACACAGGACTGTAACCCCAGATATTGGGGAGGTTGATGCAAGTTCAAGGCCAGCCTGGCCAACAGAGTGAGTATAAGGCTAGCTGGGACAACTTCAAAGAGGCCATCTTTCTTTTTTTTATTCATAAAAATGGATAGATATGTAGATCACTAGTAGAGTGCCTGCATAGTATGCATGGGATTTTAAGTTTGATCCCCAGAATCACAATAAATAATAAAACATTTGGGAATCTACATTTAAAAGAGTGACTTGAGTTCGACCTCCGAAACCCACATAAAAAAGCTGAGCCTAATGGTACACATTTCTAATCTCAACACTGGAAGGAAGGATGGAGCTGGTTCCCTAACCTGCCATTCTAGCCTAGTTGGTGAGCTCTAGGCAAATGAGAGGCAATGTTTCAGAAAGGGGTGGGCAGGTGGATAAGACAGTTAAGATTATCCTCTGGTCTGCACTGTGGCTCAGTACACACATATATTGACAAAGCAGGCACACAAAAGGACTTCTGACAAAGGAGTACAAATATGACCCCACAGACAGTGGGAGAAGAGCACTGAGCTTTGATTTGGTTTGTTCTGCCTTGCTACTCTTTGCTAAAGACAGGCATATATTGGTTTGCCTTACATAGCTTTGTTGAGCTCAACTTGTGGTAGCACTGCCATTGAGAGAAACTCACCCAAGAACTGCTCCTGAGGTTCCTGTGGCAGCTTACCACTTCTGAGGCCTTATCTCAGGCTGGTTGGTGAGACAAGGTGGTTTCTTCAGGATTGAACTACAGCTGCCTGGTATCTGCTTGCTGAAAGGACTGGACGATAGCTACTGGTTCATGCCTGGTGTCTGCCTGCCTAGAAGACTGGTCTGCAGCTACTGGTTCATATTTGGTATTTGTTACAGGACTGAACTGCTGTCAGAGAAAATTGAGCTTGCTCCAAAAGAACTATTGCTAAACAGGTCCACTTTCCCCATATCTTACTAACTTCTCTCTTCCACTACCTCTGCTCAGTGGTCAGCTAGAGGAGAGGTTGAACCCTAATTAAAAGTAGGTTGCAAAAATGTCTACAGTGCACCTCTTAGACCTTATCACAGACATTTCTGTGTGCAGTGGATATTGTCACAAATTGTCAACATGCAGAGAATAAGTATCCGAGACATGCTCAGGCATAACTGGACATATGTCTATATGCATTTCTTCTTTAACCCAATAGCCAAATGAAAAGCAAAGAAATGTGGTTGAAGCCCTTTAATTTCCTTGGCAGACACAAGATGTGCACTTTAGATCACTTTGGGCAGTGCCACCTGGATTGGAAGGAATCCAAAGAAAGATGATGGTGTTGGGGGTGAGAAAAGCCTTGGTGGAGTCTGTGAAGGTCTTCCCCATGCTTTTACATGGAAAATGGAATCCTAAAGGATTATCAGTTATTCCATCCAAATGGAAATATGGAGGAAAGAAGGAAGGGAAGGGAAGGAAAGGGAAGACAAAGAAATAAAGGAATTATAAAATTAAATAGTGGGGAGAGACTAAATGAATGGCTTTCTTACTAAAAAGAACAGATTTCATTTTCATGTTCAAGAAGACAGAATGGAGAAGGGGATGAGTGGCGATGGGAAAGAAGAGGAATATAGAAAAAGAGGAACAAGAGGAACCGCCAGACTGATTTCCAGAGTGGTTGTACCAATTTGCAACCCCACCAGCAGTAGAGGAGTGTTCCTCTTTCTCCACATCCTTGCCAACACCTACTGTCTCCTGAGTTTTTAATCTTAGCCATTCTGACTGGTGGAAGGTGAAATCTCAGGGTTGTTTTGATTTGCATTTCCCTAATGACTAATAAAGTTGAGCATTTTTTAAGATGCTTCTCCGCCATCCGAAGTTCTTCAGGTGAGAATTCTTTGTTTAACTCTGTACCCCATTTTTTAATAGGGTTGTTTGGTTTTCTGGAGTCTAACTTCTTGAGTTCTTTATATATATATTGGATATTAGCCCTCTATCTGATGTAGGATTGGTGAAGATCTTTTCCCAATTTGTTGGTTGCCAATTTGTCCTCTTGATGGTGTCCTTTGCCTTACAGAAACTTTGTAATTTTATGAGGTCTCATTTGTCAATTCTTGATCTTAGAGCATACGCTATTGGTGTTCTGTTCAGAAACTTTCTCCCTGTACCGATGTCCTCAAGGGTCTTCCCCAGTTTCTTTTCTATTAGCTTCAGAGTGTCTGGCTTTATGTGGAGGTCCTTGATCCATTTGGATTTGAGCTTAGTACAAGGAGAGAAGGATGTATCAATTAGGATTCTTCTGCATGCTGACCTCCAGTTGAACCAGCACCATTTGTTGAAAAGGCTATCTTTTTTCCATTGGATGTTTTCAGCCTCTTTGTCAAGGATCAAGTGGCCATAAGTGTGTGGGTTCATTTCTAGATCTTCAATCCTGTTCCATTGATCCGCCTGCCTGTCACTGTACCAATACCATGCAGTTTTTAACACTATTGCTCTGTAGTATTGCTTGAGGTCAGGGATACTGATTCCCCCAGAATTTCTTTTGTTGCTGAGAATAGTTTTAGCTATCCTGGGTTTTTTGTTATTCTGGATGAATTTGTTAATTGCTCTTTCTAACTCTGTGAAGAATTGAGTTGGGATTTTGATGGGTATTGCATTGAATCTGTATAGTGCTTTTGGCAAAATGGCCATTTTAACTATATTGATCCTGCCAATCCATGAGCATGGGAGGTTTTCCCATTTTTTGAGTTCTTCTTCCATTTCCTTCTTCAGAGTCTTGAAGTTCTTGTCATAAAGATCTTTCACATGTTTGGTAAGAGTCACCCCAAGATACTTTATACTGTTTGTGGCTATTGTGAAGGGGGTCATTTCCCTAATTTCTTTCTCAGCCTGCTTATCCTTTGAGTATAGGAAGGCCACTGATTTGCTTGTGTTTATTTTATAACCTGCCACTTTGCTGAAGTTGTTTATCAGCTGTAGGAGTTTTCTAGTGGAGTTTTTTGGGTCACTTAGGTAGACTATCATGTCATCTGCAAATAATGATAGTTTGACTTCTTCCTTTCCAATTTGTATCCCTTTGATCTCCTTATGTTGTCGAATTGCCCGAGCTAGTACCTCAAGTACAATATTGAAAAGATAAGGAGAGAGGGGGCAGCCCTGTCTAGTCCCTGATTTTAGTGGGATTGATTCAAGTTTCTCTCCATTTAGTTTGATGCTGGCTACCGGTGAAAATCAGTCTGGCTGTTCCTCCGAAAACTGGGTACCTCACTTCCAGAAGATCCTGCTATACCACTCCTGGGCATATACCCAGAGGATTCCCCACCATGTAATAAGGATACATGCTCTACTATGTTCATAGCAGCCCTATTTATAATTGCCAGATGCTGGAAAGAACCCAGGTATCCCTCAACAGAAGGGTGGATGTAAAAAATGTGGTATATCTATACAATGGAGTACTATTCAGCCATTAGAAACAATGAATTCATGAAATTCTTAGGCAAATGGATGGAGCTAGAGAACATCATACTAAGTGAGGTAACCCAGACTCAAAAGGTGAATCATGGTATGCACTCACTAATAAGTGGATATTGACCTAGAAAACTGGAATACCCAAAACATAATCCACACATCAAATTAGGTACAAGAAGAAAGGAGGAGTGGCCCCTTGTTCTGGAAACACTCAGTGAAGCAGTATTCAGCAAAACCAGAACGGGGAAGTAGGAAGGGGTGGGTGGGAGGACAGCGGGAGAGAAGGGGGCTTATGGGACTTTTGGGGAGTGGGGGGCTAGAAAAGGGGAAATCATTTGAAATATAAATAAAAAATATATCAAATAAAAAAATAAAAATAAAAAAAGATTTGAAGAAAAAAAGATGTAAAATTACTTATGTTCTTACATATTTAAATGCATATCTTTATTTTATATTATTTTTGTCATACTTGCTTCACAATATCTCAACTACCAAATGTATTTAGATGTATAAAGAATAAAACAAATCTTTTTCAGTAAAAAAAAAAAAGAGGAACAAGAAACATGAAGAGCAAGTAAGAAGAAGGGGAGAGGAAAGGATGATGAAGAAAGGGAGCACTATAATCTACCTTTACACCAGAGGGAGCACCTGCATCTTGGAAGCAAGTGTGCCATGAGTTTTCCTGCTTAATACTTTCCCAGAAGGCCTTGTAACCTTTAGTACTGAATTTGCAGAGGATGTTTGCCTTACCAACACAACATTTGTGATGTATTTTAGGCTCCCAGTCAGCATCTTCATATGACCTTTTCAAAAGATCTTTGATTTTATTCAAGAACAGAATCCTAACATTCAAAGGAAGCTATATATGAGCAAGGTATCTATCTAACCCACTCGTCTCTGATGTAGTGCCTTCTGCAACACCTTGAAATTTGCCATAGAAAATGCACCTTCTTATTCAGTGAACAAATTATTTCTTTCCCTTCCAAATGCACTCCACTCTAGTCCTGTCACACTGAATGGGTGTGAAAAGAGATACATTGCTATTAGTTCTGTCTACTCAGGCCCTGGAGCAGTTTGCTGCCACTCCCTAGTTAAGCCTCTAGAGCTACTGCAAAACTGCCAGCAAAGGAAAATCTGTCAGACAATATGACAGATGCTCAGACATGAAGGAAATCCCAGCATGATGGCCTTTAAAGAGGCCTTTGCACTGACTATGATCTTGAGCTCCATAAAAAGAAAGGGTAACGCCCCCACCGTGGTTGAAGAGAGAGTTCCATAATGAGCTCCAATTTTAAAGGATGGTGTAGAAAAGCTAGGAGGAGCTTGTCAGTTCAGAACAAATACTGCTATAATAAGCTGAAGCAAAGTGTGTCTCAGTCACTCTCTTTAAAGAGAGAAAGAGAGAAAGAAAGGATGAGAGGGGGAGGATGAGAAAAACAGGAGGAATAGGGAGGAGAACAAAAAGATGAGGAGGGAAGAAGAACAAGGAGGGAAAGGATGGTGATAAAGAAGTAAGAGGGATGGAGAGAAGGAAGGAAAAGACAGAGGAAAGGGAGGAAGAAGAGATTGAGGAGAAGTGGAAAGGAGGAACAAAGAGAAAGGAGAAAGAAGGAAGAACAGGAAAAGGATGGAGAAAGGAGGAAGACTGAGGAGAAGGAGATGTGCCACTGTTCTTGGGGAATCATGAACAAATGTCTTCTTGCCCGAGACATGGAATCAAACAGCAGACCTCCTTGAATGAGATACCTCCAGCCTGTCAAACTGCCTACAAGTTGTGCATGGAGACCCAAGTTTCCAGCTGTGATTACCTATCAATCATATTGGGGAAGGTTTTGCTGATACAGCTGTCTGAATCATTTCTGCTCCTATAAGTAGCACACCTAGACTGTAACCCCAATAAAACTCACTGATTCACCAAGTTGGATGTTGCTACAGAGAGGAGGAAAAATACCAAGGATGATGAAGAAAGAGAAAGAGGAAAATAAAAAAGAGGAGGGACGAGAAAATGAAGGAAAAAGGAGAAAGAGGAAAGAGAAGGGAAAAGGAAGAAGGTGGGGAAGGTGAAAAGGCAGGAGGAAGAAGGAACACAAGGAAGAAGTAGAGGAGAAGGGAGGAAAGGAAGTGGAAGACTTGTTTGCAGACAGAAAACTACTATGATGAAAATAAGGAAGTATTTGATATGGAGGAGGGTGCATTTAAGGTGTTGTGGAAGCTGAATAACTAAGAGTGCTCAATAAATTTCCAGACAAGCTCACAGAAGCTATATTCTAAAAGCATGATGAAAACACTAAATCATCAGTCTTTTTCTTTAATATTTTTATTTTCTATATTCTTTGTTTACATTCCAAATGATTTCCCCTTTCCCGGATCCCCCCTCCCCATATGTCCCATAAAACTTCTTCTCTCCATCCACACTCCAATCACCTCCCTCCTTTTTTTCTCTATCCTTATATTCCCCTCCAATGCTAGATAAATCCTTTCCAGGATCAGGACACTCTCCATACTTCTTCATGGGAGTCATTTATTATGCGATTTGTGCCTTGGGTATTCAGGGCTTCTGGGCTAATTAATATCCACTTATCAGAGATTGCATTCCATGTGTATTCTTTTGTGATTGGGTTACCTCACTTAGGATGACATTTTCCAGATCAAACCATTTGCCTAAAAATTTTGTGAATTCATTGTTTCTAATTGCTGAGTAGTATTCCATTGTGTAAATATACCACATTTTCTGTATCCATTCCTCCTTTGAGGGACATCTGGGTTCTTTCCAGCTTCTGGCTATTATAAATAAGGCTGCTATGAACATAATGGAGCATGTGTCTTTATTGCATGCCAGGAAATCCTTTGGGTATATGCCCAGGAGAGGTATAGCAGGGTCCTCCGGAAGTGTCATGTTCAGTTTTCTGAGGAACCACCAGACTGATTTCCAAAGTGGTTGTACCATCTTACAGCCCCACCAGCAGTGGAGGAGTGTTCCTCTTTCTCCACATCCTCGCCAACACCTGCTGTCTCCTGAGTTTTTGACCTTAGCCACTGTGACTGGTGTAAGGTGAAATCTCAGGGTTGTTTTGATTTGCATTTCCCTAATGACTAATGATGTTGAGCACTTCTTAAGGTGCCTCTCGGCCATCCGAATTTCTTCAGGTGAAAATTCTTTGTTTAGATCTGTACCCCATTTTTTAATAGGGTTATTTGGTTCCCTGGGGTCTAACTTCTTGAGTTCTTTGTATATATTGGATATTAGCCCTCTATCAGATGTAGGGTTGGGGAATATCCTTTCCCAATTTGATGGTTGCTGTTTTGTCCTTTTAACGGTGTCCTTTGCCTTACAGAAACTGTAATTTTATGAGGTCCCATTTGTCAATTCTTGATCTTAGAGCATAAGCTATTGGTGATCTGTTCGGGAACTTTTCCCCTGTGCCCATGTCCTCAAGGATCTTCCCCAGTTTCTTTTCTATTAGTTTCAGTGTGTCTGGTTTTACCTGGAGGTCCTTGATCCACTTGGAGTGAAGTTTAGTACATGGAGATAAGAATGGATCAATTCGCATTCTTCTGCATGCTGACCTCCAATTGATCCAGCACCATTTGTTGAAAAGGCTATCTTTTTTCCACTGGATGTTTTTGGCTCCTTTGTAGAAGATCAAGTGACCATAGGTGTGTGGATTCATTTCTGGATCTTCAATTCTATTCCATTGGTCCACTTGTCTGTCACTGTGCCAATACCATGCAGTTTTTAACACTATTGCTCTGTAGTATTCCTTGAAGTCAGGGATACTGATTCCCCCAGAATTTCTTTTGTTGTTGAGAATAGTTTTAGCTATCCTGGGTTTTTTGTTATTCCAGATGAATTTGAGAATTGCTCTTTCTAACTCTTTGAAGAACTGAGTTGGGATTTTGATGGGGATTGCATTGAATCTGTAGATTGCTTTTGGCAAGATGGCCATTTTAACTATATTAATCCTTCTGATCCATAAGCATGGCAGATTTTTCCATTTTCTGGGGTCTTCTTCGATTTCCTTCTTCAGAGACCTCAAGTACTTGTCATATAGATCTTTCACTTGTTTGGTTAGAGTCACACCAAGATACTTTATATTGTTTCTGGCTATTTTGAAGGGTGTCATTTCCCTAACTTCTTTCTCAGCCTGCTTATCCTTTGAGTATAGGAAGGCAACTGATTTGCTTGAGTTGATTTTATAACCTGCCACTTTGCTGAAGTTGTTTATCAGTTGTAGGAGTTCTCTGGTGGAGGTTTTCGTGTCACTTAAGTAGACTATCATGTCATCTGCAAATAATGATAATTTGACTTCTTCCTTTCCAATTTGTATCCCCTTGACCTCCTTATGTTGTCTAATTGCTCTAGCTAGAACTCCAAGTACTGTATTGAAAAGATATGGAGAGAGAGGACAGCCTTGTCTAGTCCCTGATTTTAGTGGGATTGCTTCAAGTTTCTCTCCGTTTAGTTTGATGTAGGCTACCGGTTTGCTGTATATTGCTTTAATGATGTTTAGGTATGGACCTTGAACTCCTGTTCTTTCCAAGACTTTTAGCATGAATGGATGCTGAATCTTGTCAAATGCTTTTTCTGCATCTAATGAGATGATCATATGGTTTTTTTCTTTGAGTTTGTTTATGTAGTGGATAGCATTGATGGATTTCCTTATATTGAACCATCCCTGCCTCCCTGGGATGAAGCCTACTTGATTATGGTGGATGATCGTTTTGATGTGTTCTTGGATTCGGTTGGCAAGAATTTTATTAAGTATTTTTGCATCAATATTCGTAACAGAAATTGGCCTGAAGCTCTTTCTTTGTTGGATCTTTGTGTGGTTTTGGTATCAGCGTAATTGTGGCTTCATAGAATGAGTTGGGTAGAGTTCCTTCTGTTTCTATTTTGTGGAATAGTTTGAAGAGTATTGGTGTTAGGTCTTCTTTGAAGGTCTGGTAGAATTCTGCACTGAAGCCATCTGGTCCAGTGCTTTTTTTGGTTGGGAGACTTTCTATGACCCTTTTTATTTCTTCGGGTGTTATGGGACTGTTTAGTTGATCTATTTGATCCTGATTTAATTTTGGTGTCGGATATCTGTCTAGGAAACTGTCCATTTCCTCCAGATTCTCCAGTTGTGTTGAGTATAGGCTTTTGTAGTAAGATCTGATGATTTTTTGAATTTCCTCAGTTTCTGTTGTTATATCTCCCTTTTCATTTCTAAGTTTGGATACTTTCTCTGAGCCCTTTGGTCAGTATGGCTAAGGGTTTATTTATCATGCTGATTTTCTTAAAGAACCAGCTCTTGGTTTTGTCAATTCTTTGTATGGTTCTCTTTGTTTCTACTTGATTGATTTCGGCCCTGAGTTTGATGATTTCCTGACTTCTACTCCTCCTGGGTGAAATAGCTTCTTTTTTGTTCCAGGGCTTTCAGGTGTGTCTTTAAGCTGTTAGTGTATGCTCTCTCCATTTTCTTTTTGGAGGCATTCAGGGCTATGAGTTTTCCTCTTAGCACTGCTTTCATTGTGTCCCATAGATTTTCATTAAGTTCTAAAAAGTCTTTAATTTCTTTATTTCTTCCTTGACCAAGGTATCATTGAGTAGAATATTGTTCAGTTTCCACGTGTATGTGGGTTATCTGTTGTTTTTGTTGCTATTGGAGACCACTTTTACTCCATAGTGAGCTGATAGGAGGCATGGGATTATTTCTATCTTCTTATATTTGTTGAGGTCTGTCTTGTGACCAATTATATGATCGATTTTGGAGAAGTTACCGTGAGGTGCTGAGAAAAAGGTATATTCTTTTGCTTTAGGATAGAATGTTTTATATATATATATATATATATATATATATATATGTTAAATCTAATTGGTCCAAAGTTTCAATTAGTTTCATTGTCTCCCTGTTCAGTTTCTGTTTTCCTGATTGGTCCATTGAGGAAAGTGCAGTGTTGAAGTCACTCACAATTATTGTGTTAGGTGCAATGTGTACTTTGAAATTTAGTAAAGTTTCTTTTATGAATGAGGGTGCCCTTGCATTTGGAGCATAGATTTTCAGGATTGAGAGTTCTTCTTGTTGTATTTTTCCTTTGACCAGCAAGAACTGTCCCTCAGAGTCTCTTTTGATGACTTTGGGTTGAAAGTCAATTTTATCTGATATTAGAATAGCTACTCCAGCTTGTTTCCTGAGACCAGTTGCTTGTAAAATTGTCTTCTAACCTTTTACTCTAAGGTAGTGTTTGTCTTTGACCCTGAGGTGTGTTTCCTGTATGCAGCAAAATGTAGGGTTCTCTTTACATATCCAGTCAGTTAGTCTATGTCTTTTTATTGGGGCATAGAGTCCATTGATGTTAAGAGATATTAAGGAATAGTGATTGTTACTTCCTGTCATTTTTGATGTTATTTTTTTTAAATTTCATTGGTTAACTTCTTTTGTGTTTGATGAGAGAAGGTTACTATCTTGCTTTTTCCAGGGTGAAGTTTCCCTCCTTGTATTGGTGTTGTCCTCCTATTATCCTTTGTAGGGCTGGGTTTGTGGATAGATATTGGGTAAACTTGGTTTTGTCATGGAATATCTTAGTTTCTCCATCTATGGTGATTGAGAGTTTTGCTGGGTATAGTAGTTTTGGTTGGCATTTGTGTTCTCTTAGAGTCTGCATGAGATCTGCCCAGGATCTTCTAGCTTTCATAGTCTCAGGTGAAAAGTCTGCTGTGATTCTGATAGGTCTTCCTTTATATGTTACTTAGCCTTTTTCTCTTACTGCCTTTAATATTCTTTGTTTACTACATTTGGTGTTTTGATTATTATGTGACGGGAGGTATTTCTGTTCTGGTCCAGTCTCTTTAGAGTTCTGTAGGCTTCTTGTATGTTCATGGGCATCTCTCTCTTTAAGTTAGGGAAGTTTTCTTCCATAATTTTATTGAAGATATTTGCTGGCCCTTTAAGTTGTAAATCCTCACTCTCATCTATGCCTATAATCCTTAGGTTTGGTCTTCTCATTGTGTCCTGGATATCCTGGATGTTTTGGGTTACAAGCTTTTTGCATTTTTCATTTTCTTTAACTGTTGTGTCCATGGTTTCTATGGTATCTTCAGCATCTGAGAATCTTTCTTCTATCTCTTGTATTCTGTTGTTGATATTTGCATCTATGTCCCCTGATTTCTTCCCAATGTTTTCTATCTCCAACGTTGTCTCACTTTGAGTTTTCTTAGTTGTTTCTACTTCTGATTTTAGATCCTGGATGGTTTTGCTTAGCTCCTTCACTTGCTTGTTTGTGCTTTCCTGTAATTCTTTAAGAGATTTTTGTGTTTCCTCTTTCATGACCTCAGCTTGTTGACCAAAGTTCGCCTGTATTTCTTTAAGTGATTTTTGTGTTTCCTCCTTATTGGCTTTTGTATTCTCCTGAATTTCTTTCAATATTTTTTGTGTTTCCCTTGCAAGGGCTTCTAACTTTTGATCCATTTTCTCCTGAATTTCTTTAAATATGTCCTTCATGTGTTCCTGTACCAGCATCATGACCAGTGATTTTAAATCCATATCTTGTTTTACTCGTGTGATGGGGTATCCAGGACATGCTGGTAAAGGAGAATTGGGTTCAGATGCTGCCATATTGCCTTGATTTCTGTTAGTGACGTTCCTGCATTTGCCTTTTGCCATCTAGTTCTCACTGGTGTTAGTTGGTCTTGTCAATGCTGGACTCACCAGTGCAAGCTGCCTCTTCCCAGGTGGCCTCTGGTGCACAGCTGACCTCCTGCGCTGCATGGAGACAGGGTGCTGTGGCCCAGGCTGTTCAGATCCCGAAGCAGACACCTGAAGGCTCCTGCATGAGCATGCTGGACTCACCAGAGCACACTGACTCCTCCCAGCCGGCCTCCTGGATGCCCCTCTTGGCTCCTGCAGGACCTGGAGATGTGGCATTACAGCCCAGGCTGTTCTGGATCCAGAAGAGGAGATCCAAAAGCTCCCGCCAGAGGCCCCAGGACTGGAACCCAAGCTCTGTGCTGGAACAACCTTTGTGCTCCCAGTCTGCTTCCAGGTGCACACCAGGCCTCCCGCACTTCCTGGAGACTGAGTGCTGTGGCCCAAGCTGTTCAGATCCCGAAGCAGACACCCGAAGGCTCCCGCAGGGGCAGAGCACACTGACTCCTCCTAGCTGGCCTCCCGGGTGCCCCTATGGCCTCTTGCAGGACCCAGAGATGTGGCGTTGCAGCCCAGGGTGTTCTGGATCCGGAAGCGGAGATCTGAGGGCTCCTGCCAGAGGCCTCAGGCCTGGAACCTAAGCTCCGTGCCTCCTGAGTAAGCTGTGTGCTCCCAGTCTGCTCACATCATCACAGTCTTGTATGGTGGCTAATTAATATGGTGCCTGTGTTTCAAAATAGCAGAATCCAAGTATGGAATTCACTTCATTGTTATTCAGCCAACCAGAGCACAGCCTAAGAGAAGTTAGAACAGGTGGATGATTACTGAAAATGCACTCCCTGCACATCTTTTTGCAGATTGCCTGATATACAAGGCAGTCAGAAGCTGTAGAGAACAAAGTCCATTGAACCCTTTTCTCTTCCAAAGTCACTCTGCTTACATGTACACATACATTTCAAATTCAAGATCTCTGAGAGGCAGGCTTGGCTCTTTATGGAGCCTTTCTTTTAACTTTCCATACTCTGTCAACTGTACAATGAGCTTCCTTCTCTGTGATCACAGTACCCCCAACACATTACTGATTCACTCATGAGATAAACTTATTCCAAAGTGGGTCTCAAGGACCTGCTGCCCTAGGCTGGGAATCTCTGGTTGTGTGTGATGACATTAAAAGTAATTGATTACTGTACTTTATTTTTTCATTGAGACAGGAATCTTTCTATTATAACTCAAGTGATCATCAAACTCGTGCTTCTCCTGCTTCTGCCTCCCAAATGCTGGAGTTACAGATGTGTACCACCATACTTTTTTTAATTATATATTTTTATTTTCTATATTCTTTGTTTACA
Source organism: Apodemus sylvaticus (assembly GCF_947179515.1). NCBI lineage: Eukaryota > Metazoa > Chordata > Mammalia > Rodentia > Muridae > Apodemus > Apodemus sylvaticus. The sequence goes on from NC_067495.1 coordinate 37,653,270, forward strand.
TTCCAAATTATTTCCCCTTTCCCAGTTCCCCCTCCCCATATGTCCCATAAACTTCCTTCTCTTCACCCATTCTCCAATCACCTCTCTCCTTTTTCTCTGTCCTGATACTCCCCTCCAATGCTAGATCAAGCCTTTCCAGGATCAGGACCCTCTCCTTACTTCTTCATGGGAGGCATTTCTTATGCTAATTGTGCCTTGGGTAGTCAGAGCTTCTGTGCACCACCATACTAATGCACCAAGTGACTTTTAGGCAATGAGAAATAGCAGGAGTGGTGAGCTGCTGCCACTTCTATGGGCATGTTATAAGTCTCTGTCAATCTATGGGCATGAAACATGGATTACTGTTTGCCAAGGGTTCTGAGTTCTATAGAGGGAAAGGGGGAACTGGGGCCTGGGGATGACAGCTAAAAGGTATTGTACTTCTTTGAGGATGACAAAAGTGTTTTAAAATTACTATAGTGGCAGGTGTTTGACTCTGCACTTAAACTGATAACCAGTTGGCTATAATAATTAAATGGGTGAATTGTATGGTGTTTAACAGTATTTCAGTAAATCATTTACAAAATGAGTCTTCTCTCTCTCTCTCTCTCTCTCTCTCTCTCTCTCACACACACACACACACACACACACACACTTCCATTTCTCTCTAACACCTCACTTTCTCACTCTGAAGAAGCAGTTTGTCAGGTTGTAAGCTTCCCTATAGAGAAAGCCCAATGGTAAGGGACAGAGGGACACCATTTTGACAAGAAGCACCAAACATCTCCACATAAGAAGCCTGCCAGAGCATGATTTGCCAGGACCCATGTGAAGTAGCTTTGGAAGTAAATCTTTCCACAGTCAAGTCAACAGTTGAGGATCGATTTGTTGGTGGTGGTGGTTGGTTGGTTAGTTGTTTGTTTTATTTTTGGTTTGTTTTTTGTTTTGTTTTGTGTTTTCTAGCAAGTTCATCATCATAGACTACATCAGAAGTTTCCTTTGGGTTGCTGATATGCATAAACCTGAAATAAAACTCCTAAATGTGGGATTATTGCTACTTACTAACACATACCTTACACAACTCCAAAGAGTCATTCTCTATTCCCCTTTATTTTATTTTTTAAATTAACTTTTTATTGATTCTTTGAGAGATTCACACCATTTATCCCTGTCCCTTCACATCCACCCACTACCCTTGCCACCTCCCTTCAAGGGGAAAACAAAAATAAATAATTAACAAAACATAAAACATCTCCTTGTGGAAGCTGTAGCATACCACAGTGTAACCCACAATACACCCCTGTCCACATATTTCCACTTGTAAATGATCACTGAAATAAGTCTTCGGTCTGGTGTGAGGTCTCCAGCCCCCCCTCACCCCCACATTATCCCTGTAACAAACACACACACACACACACATACCATCAATAATAGATCCTCACTCGGACTCCTCTCAACATCCTGCCACTGCCCTGTGTCATGGAGATCCTGCCGCTTTGGATCTCTCTCTTTTTTTTTTTAATTTATTGATATATTTATTTACATTTCAAATGATTTCCCCTTTTCTGGACCCCCACTCCCCGAAAGTCCCATCAGTCCCCTTCCCTCCCCCTGTTTTTCCACCCAACCCTTCCCACTTCCCCATTCAGGTTTTGCCTAATACTGCTTCACTGAGTCTTTCCAGAACAAGGGGCCACTCCTCCGTTCTTCTTGTACCGCATTTGATGTGTGGATTATGTTTTGGGTAAGATGAGCTCGCTCTTGTATTCCAGGCATTCAAAAATGAGACAGATGCTGATGTCAGCCAACTCCGAGCCCCAGATCAGGGCCTGGGTGTCAGCCAAGCAGGTTAGCCAGCCAGCTCTCCAGCACCCAAACCAACAGGATGAGTTCTCCCGCCCTGCCCTTGCTAGCTCACCCAATGCTGTAGCCAGCAAGTCGCAGAGCTGGCTCACCCATACCCATAACACCAGAGCCAGATCTACTACACTGCCCAGGTAAGGCACAGGGCCTGCTCACCCGCTCTCATGAGCTCGCAGCCAACTCTCCTGCCTGCAGTAAGTGGTAAGTGGGGTGCATCTCTCCCTCTCCTGTGCCACCTCAGGACAGATGAGTGGCAAGGCAGTGGGCGGGCCTCTGGGTGTCTTTTGCCCCTGACTGCAACCAGTGTCATGGTGGCAGGTGGGCTTCTCACCTGTCTCTCTTTATTTTCTTTTTCTTTTTGGGCTTTTTGGTGGGGGGGATTTTTTTTTTTTTTGAGACAGGGTTTCTCTGTATAGCCTTGGCTGTCCTGGAACTTACTCTGGAGACCAGGCTGGCCTCGAACTCAGAAATCTGCTTGCCTCTGCCTCCCAGAGTGCTGGGATTACAGGCGTGCACCACCACCGCCCGCCACTCTATTTTCTAATCATTGTTTTATCAAATCTTAGCATCCAAAAGAAGATAAAATTTTTTTCTAAGGTAACACTTTCTTTTTATTTCTCGATACTCATATTTCTGTATAAATGTTTACAAATATGTACCTATTTATGCATTTGTTTTTCTTAATTGTATGTTTAGAGGAAAATATTAGGTTTTCTGCTCTCTCATTTTCTGCCTATTTCCTTGACACAAGTCTCTCTCTCTCGCTGATACTGGAACTAGTGTGACAGCCAGCAAGTCCCAATGACACTTGTCCCTGCACCTTACTCTCACCGCTACTCCCTCCAGCTCTGAGGTTAGTCTGAAGGTTAGTGATTTACCAGATTCTTACATAAGTCCAGGAGATTTGAACTCATGTCCTCACGCTTGCACAGTAAATGCTCTCATTTGTTGTACCATTTCCCCAACCCTTACACACTGCTGCCATTCCATTTTAATGGGTCTTTCTTGTTATAGTGGAGGGGGGGTTGGCTGTGTGTGGTGTGGTGTGTATAGTATGCATATGCATGCATGTATGTCTATACCTAAGAAATTCCCTTTTCGGGACACTTTTCCATGCTTATATGCCATGTTCCATTGTGGCTTTTTTTCACATATTAAACCTATCTCAGTAATGTGCCTTTGGAATTTTACCCAGTATGTCACAGTGTTGTAGTCACTATAATTCACCCATTCCCTTAAATATCACTGTGCATTTGCAGATCCAGCTACATTCTTAGCTCTGTTTTATGATACAGTGTTGGCCTTGTATGGTGGTTTAAATCTGTTTGGCCCAGAGAGTGGCACTATTAGGAGGTGTGGCCTTGTTGGAGTAGTGTGGCTTTGTTGAAGGAAGGACAGCACTGTAGGGAAGTGTGCTTTGAGACCTTCCTCCTAGCCATATGGGAGATAGTCCTCTCCCAGCTGCTTTTATAGATATAGAACTCTCGGTTCCTCCTGCACCATGCCTGCTTAGGCATTGCCATGCTCCCATCTTGTTGATAAAGCAGGCCCCAATTAAATATTGCCTTATAAGAAATGCCTTGCTCATGGTATCTGTTCACCGCAATGAAACCCTAAAACACTTTGTCCAGTGCCTTTAAATCATTTCTCCAGCTTTAGTACATTTTTGGCTGAAGAAAATTAGTGTCATTTTTAAAGTACTTTTCTTATTTCCAGATATTTGGTAGCTAACATTTGAGAAACTGATTCTAGGTCTTGGTGGTTCTAACACAATATGAGCTTCATTTCATCTCTTCTCCTTTATCACCCTTGAGTTAAATATTTATGTAAAAATTTTGTAATATATAAATAAAGTCTAGCATAATAGAAAGGGGAATGATCACAAATTCTTTTTTTTATTCGATATAATTTATTTACATTTCAAATGATTTCCCCTTTTCTAGCCCGCCACTCCTCGAAAGTCCCGTAAGCCCCCTTCTCTTCCCCTGTCCTCCCACCCACCCCTTCCCACTTCCCAGTTCTGGTTTTGCCGAATACTGTTTCACTGAGTCTTTCCAGAACCAGGGGCCACTCCTCCTTTCTCCTTGTACCTCATTTGATGTGTGGATTATGTTTTGGGTATTCCAGTTTTCTAGGTTAATATCCACTTATTAGTGAGTTCATACCATGATTCATCTTTTGAGTCTGGGTTACCTCACTTAGTATGATGTGCTCTACCTCCATCCATTTGCCTAAGAATTTCATGAATTCATTGTTTCTAATGGCTGAATAGTACTCCATTGTGTAGATATACCACATTTTTTGCATCCACTCTTCTGTTGAGGGATACCTGGGTTCTTACCAGCATCTGGCAATTATAAATAGGGCTGCTATGAACATAGTAGAGCATGTATCCTTATTACATGGTGGGGAATCCTCTGGGTATATGCCCAGGAGTGGTATAGCAGGATCTTCTGGAAGTGAGGTGCCCAGTTTTCGGAGGAACCGCCAGCCTGCTTTCCAGAGTGGTTGTACCAATTTGCAACCCCACCAGCAGTGGAGGAGAGTTCCTCTTTCTCCACACCCTCTCCAACACCTGCTGTCTCCTGAATTTTTAATCTTAGCCATTCTGACTGGTGTAAGATGAAATCTCAGGGTTGTTTTGATTTGCATTTCCCTAATGACTAATGAAGTTGAGCATTTTTTAAGATGCTTCTCCGCCATCCGAAGTTCTTCAGGTGAGAATTCTTTGTTTAACTCTGTACCCCATTTTTTAATAGGGTTGTTCGGTTTTCTGGAGTCTAACTTCTTGAGTTCTTTATATATATTGGATATTAGCCCTCTGTCTGGTGTAGGATTGGTGAAGATCTTTTCCCAATTTGTTGGTTGCCGATTTGTCCTCTTGATGGTGTCCTTTGCCTTACAGAAACGTTGTAATTTTATGAGGTCCCATTTGTCAATTCTTGCTCTTAGAGCATACGCTATTGGTGTTCTGTTCAGAAACTTTCTCCCTGTACCGATGTCCTCAAGGGTCCTCCCCAGTTTCTTTTCTATTAGCTTCAGAGTGTCTGGCTTTAGTTCTCAGCACTTATATAAGGTAGCTCACAAATACTTCTAATTCTAGTTCCAGAGGATCATATGCACTCTTCAGGTCCCCTGGGCACTGTATTCACATGCATGTGCACACTCATATCTCTCTCTCTCTCTCTCTCTCTCTCTCTCTCTCTCTCTCTCTCTCTCACACACACACACACACGCACACACACACACACGCACACACATACATACATAATTACACACACATACATAAATACATAATTACACACATACACATATACATAATTAGAAATAAATAAATCTGGAGCTAGACAAATGGTTCACCAATGAAGAGCAACTGGCATCCTTGCAGAGGAACGGACATGGCAACTCATAATGGTCTATAATACCATTTCCATAGAATCTCATGCCATCTTCCAGACTCTGCAGGTACAAGGCAAGTAAGTACACACTACACAGACAAATACACAGGTAAATCACCAATAAACATAATATAAATAAAAACAAAATGTAAAAAAGTATATATGGAAATGTCATCACAATATATAACTCTCAATATTAAACATCTTTTCTAAAATATAAAGATAAAATAAAATAGGAAGCTATGAAGCAGGATCCTTAGGCAAAGATATATGAAGTATGGCTAAAGTCAAACAGTGGACTTTTCCACTTGCTCTTTATGGGGCATAGGTGATGTTTTGCCCCATGTGCCTGAGTTGTTTATGTAATACACCATTCAATACACACTCCTTAAATTCTAATATTTCAGCATATCACCTGTGGCACAAAGTAAAAGACATTATGAGAAAGAAGTGGACCAACAGAAGACCACATAATTTGGAAGATGATTATAATAATTTATTTTCCGCATATGATATTATATATGATGTTCACAAGAGTTCTTTCACTGATCATCCACAGTGCCATGTATTTAAATTGAATTTATATTCAAATATTTAAATATTATGTGAGGAGGTATTGATGATGAAGCCAGAGAGAGAACAGACATGCCCATAGGCCAATCTGAAGGAAATATTACTCAATGAAGTTCCTCCTTCCTAGGTTATGTCAACTTGACAACCAAGACTAGCCAATCAGATACCTAAACAAATTACAGAGAGAGAGAGAGAGAGAGAGAGAGAGAGAGAGAGAGAGAGAGAGAGAGAATTGTCTTTTCATACCAATTTTAAGAAATTCAGCATCAGATTTCTCCTTTCCATAAACCCACAGGGTTGAGACAACTTCCATCTCCTGGTGGACCAGATTCAGCATTACATTCTAATCTAAATGTTTCTAAACCCGAATGTCATGTAAATTATGGACCAGCCATTCATCAAAACAGAAAGCATAATTTTCTTTCTGTCTTTGTTAATGTGTGTGTGTGTGTGTGTGTGTGTGTGTGTGTATGTGTGTTGTATCCATGTATCTTTGCAAATGCACACACATCATATGAAACTTGGTCTTGAGGAACCTTGTGGGGAAAACATGTAGGCAATTTCTACTCAAAGAAGCTCTCCGAATTTGCTTGCTGTTGCTATGAAAATGCATTACCAAACCAACTTGGAGAAGAAATGTTTGCTTCTTTGATTGTTTTCATCGTACAGGTTACAGGTCACCATTGAGAGAATTCAGGGCTAGAGCTCAAGCAAGAGCAGAGTCAGTCGGGAAGTATGGAGGAAAGGTGCTTCCTGTCTTGCTGTCAGGCTCATATTCGGTACCATTTCTCATACAGCCAGGACCACATGCCTGGGAATGCTACTACCTACAGTCAACGGAGCCTTTATATATAAATTAGCTATTAATGAACAGACATGCCCATAGGCCAATCTGAAGGAAATGATTACTCAATGAAGTTCCTTCTTCCTAGGTTATGTCAACTTGACAACCAAGACTAGTCAATCAGATACCTAAACAAATTACCAAATTTTAAATGCATCTATCCTCTCATCCTCCTAGAGAGGAAGATAGTGTTTTTGCTCTCTCTCTCTCTCTCTCTCTCTCTCTCTCTCTCTCTCTCTCTCTGTGTGTGTGTGTGTGTGTGTGTGTGTGTGTGTGTGTGTGTGTATACCCATCTGTTCTATAGGAGATTTTTCAAATGAGTGGGTGAAGCTATGAGATTGGACATATGAACATCACCAATCAATGTTTATTTTAGTCTCTTAATGTTTCCGGGTAGTTAAATTCTTATAGTTTCATTTTCAAGAGTCCAAGGTCCTCTCCTACTTGGAAAGATGCTACATACTATAGAGGAGGGTAGTAACCAGAGCTCATTAACGCACTTTTCATAGGAAAGTTTCCTTTGCTATTCCATCCATAAATTTTCATTTTGTCTTCTCCCAGGTTAGCCTGAATTAATAACAGTATATCCACTGGAAATGACAGAAGATTCTTCTACAGGACTTAAAGACATTGCTTCTTGTCATTCTAAGAACAAGAAGGTTTATATGAATAATCAGAATCATATTAGTGTCCACATTTAGTCTTTCTACCCATGACTATAGAAGGGAATTACATATCAGCTTAGTGATGGACATAAACAGGAACTGTGCATAAGCCAAGAGATGAGGAAAGTTCCATTTGTTTTCATTGGTTTCCTCTGAAAAATGGAAGAAATCAAATTCAATAATTCTAGATGCATTTATTCCATGAAAGGAACCAGAATTCTCTGAAAAACAGAATTTAAGTAGAAGAGATGAAGACAATAAGCAATAAAGCAATATTGTTATTACCATTTGAAATATATGAAGTGTTCAACATCCATCAAGGATATGTCAGTCAAAGGTTAAGATCCCATTTCTCTCCAGTCAGGATAGCCATCACTAAGCAAAGAAACAATTGCTGCTGAGGAGTCTGGGGGTGGGGGAGATGTTGTACACTGCTCATGGGATATAATTTAGTATAGCACTATGGATATCAGTACAAATTGTCTTCAAAAGGCTAAATTAGAACCACCAGAGGACCCAGCTAGACAACTCCTGCTTGTTTTCAGAAAGGCACCAAGCTAGACCATACATATCCTCTTACATCCTCATTTATCATTGAGCTCACCCAATAGGCAAGTCTGAGAATCAACCTAGGTGTTCATCTGCATGTAAATGGAGAATGTGTGGTAAATGTTCACCATTGACCATTATACTCAGTCCTTAACAAGAAGCAAATTTTGTCTGAGGAAATGTCTCATGGGTGGCAAGGGGCAGAATGCTTGTTTTGCAAACATGAGGGTCTAAGCTTGGATCCTTCAGCACCCATGTAAAAAGTCAGGCTGGGAAGTCAAGGTATCGTTCTTTGGGGGCTTTCTAAATGGGACCTCATAAAATTACAAAGTTTCTGTAAGGCAAAGGACACCATCAAGAGGACAAATCGGCAACCAACAAATTGGGAAAAGATCTTCACCAATCCTACATCAGATAGAGGGCTAATATCCAATATATATAAAGAACTCAAGAAGTTAGACTCCAGAAAACCAAACAACCCTATTAAAAAATGGGGTACAGAGTTAAACAAAGAATTCTCACCTGAAGAACTTCGGATGGCGGAGAAGCATCTTAAAAAATGCTCAACTTCATTAGTCATTAGGGAAATGCAAATCAAAACAACCCTAAGATTTCATCTTACACCAGTCAGAATGGCTAAGATTAAAAATTCAGGAGACAGCAGGTGTTGGAGAGGGTGTGGAGAAAGAGGAACACTCCTCCACTGCTGGTGGGGTTGCAAATTGGTACAACCACTCTGGAAATCAGTCTGGCGGTTCCTCCAAAAACTGGGCACCTTACTTCCAGAAGATCCTGCTATACCACTCCTGGGCATATACCCAGAAGACTCCCCACCATGTAATAAGGATACATGTTCTACTATGTTCATAGCAGCCCTATTTGTAATTGCCAGATGCTGGAAAGAACCCAGGTATCCCTCAACAGAAGAGTGGATGCAAAAAATGTGGTATATCTACACAATGGAGTACTATTCAGCCATTAGAAACAATGAATTCATGAAATTCTTAGGCAAATGGATGGAGCTAGAGAATATCATACTAAGTGAGGTAACCCAGACTCAAAAGGTGAATCATGGTATGCACTCACTAATAAGTGGATATTAACCTAGAAAACTGGAATACCCAAAACATAATCCACACATCAAATGAGGTACAAGAAGAAAGGAGGAGTGGCCCTTGGTTCTGGAAAGACTCAGTGAAACAGTATTCAGCAAAACCAGAACGGGGAAGTGGGAAGGGGTGGGTGGGAGGACAGGGGAAGAGAAGGGGGCTTGCGGGACTTTCGGGGAGTGGGGGGGCTAGAAAAGGGGAAATCATTTGAAATGTAAATAAATTATATCGAATAATAAAAAAAAAAAAAGTATAAAAAAAAAAAAAAAAAAGCCACTGTAGCAAATCAATTTGCTTCAGGTTCAATGAGAGACTCTGTCTCAGAAAAATAAGGACCAGAGTAGATGGGTAGAAAGATGAATCATGGTTAAAAATCACCCATTGCTATTACAGTTGGCCCCAGTTCCATTTCCTGTACCCTCATGTGGTACCTCACAACCATTAGTAGTTTTAGGAGTGAATACTTATCTCATAAAATGATAGGTTTTATTGTCACATATTCCAATATGAGTATCATGTGCTTGGCTATATTTAGACTCATTTCCCTTTCCTGTCCCCCTTTTACTGATGCCCTTCTTCCCAAATACACACATGTACACAAAGTTCCAAAGTATCCTACACCCTCTTCTGGACCCCGTGGGTACTGCACATGATACACCAATAATACATGCAAACAAATCACCTATATACATAAAATAAAAATAAATAAATAAAGGTTAAAAGCAGGGAACAAGTAAAGAAGGCACCTGACCTTCACAATCTCTGGCCTCCACATCCTGATGCACAAGTGCAAGCACAAAGTTTGAAAAAAAAAAAACTAAACCAAGATCTTGTTCTTTTCCCCCCTTTTTTTAATTTTAAATTTTAATTTATTTTTTATTATTTATTCGATATATTTTTTATTTACATTTCAAATGATTTCCCCTTTTCTGGTCACCACTCCCTGAAAGACTCATAAGCCCCCTTCCCTCCCCCTGTCCTCCCACCCACCCCTTCCCACTTCCCTGTTCTGGTTTTGCCCTACACTGCTACACTGAGTCTTTCCAGAACCAGGGGCCACTCCTCTGTTCTTCTTGTACCTCATTTGATGTGTGGATTATGTTTTGGGTATTCCAGTTTTCCAGGCTAACATCCACTTATTAGTGAGTGCATACCATGATTCATCTTTTGAGACTGGGTTACCTCACTTAGTATGATGTTCTCCAGCTCCATCCATTTGCCTAAGAATTTCATGAATTCATTGTTTCTAATGGCTGAATAGTACTCCATTGTGTATATATACCACATTTTTTGCATCCATTCTTCCGTTGAGGGATATGTGAGTTCTTTCCAGCTTCTGGCTATTATAAATAGGGCTGCTATGAACATAGTAGAGCATGTATCCTTACTACATGCTGGGGAATCTTCTGGGTATATGCCCAAGAGTGGTATAGCAGGATCCTCCGGAAGTGACTTGCCCAGTTTTCTAATGATAAACAGCTTCAGCGAAGTGGCAGGTTATAAAATCAACTCAAGCAAATCAGTAGCCTTTCTATACTCAAAGAATAAGCAGGCTGAGAAAGAAATTAGGGAAATGACACCCTTCAAAATAGCCACAAACAGTATAAAGTACCTTGGGGTGACTCTTACCAAACATGTGAAAGATCTGTATGACAATAACTTCAAGACTCTGAAGAAGGAAATGGAAGAAGACCTCAAAAAATGGAAAAACCTCCCATGCTCATGGATTGGCAGGATTAATATAGTTAAAATGGCCATCTTGCCAAACGACGCAATACCCATCAAAATACCAACTAAGTTCTTCAAAGAGCTAGAAAAAGCAACTCTCAAATTCATCTGGAATAACAAAAAAAACCCAGGATAGCTAAAACTATTCTCAACAACAAAAGAAATTCTGGGGGAATCAGTATCCCTGACCTCAAGCAATACTACAGAGCAATAGTGTTAAAAACTGCATGGTATTGGTACAGTGACAGGTAGACAGATCAACAGAACAGGATTGAAGATCCAGAAATGAACCCACACACCTATGGCCACTTGATCCTTGACAAAGGAGCTGAAAATATCCAGTGGAAAAAAGATAGCCTTTTCAACAAATGGTGCTGGTTCAGCTGGAGGTCAGCATGCAGAAGAATGCGAATTGATCCATCCTTGTCTCCTTGTACTAAGCTCAACTCCAAATGGATCAAGGACCTCCACATAAAGCCAGACACTCTGAAGCTAATAGAAAAAAACTGGGGAAGACCCTTGAGGACATCAGTATAAGGGGAAAGTTCCTGAACAGAACACCAATAGTTTATGCTCTAAGATCAGGAAATGACAAATGGGACCTCATAAAATTACAAAGTTTCTGTAAGGCATAGGACACCATCAAAAGGACAAATCAGCAACCAACAAATTGGGAAAAGATCTTCATCAACCCTACATCAGATAGAGGGCTAATATCCAATATATACAAAGAACTCAAGAAGTTAGACCCCAGAAAACCAAATAACCCAATTAAAAAATGGGGTATAGAGCTAAACAAAAAATTTTCACCTGAAGAACTTCAAATGGCTCAGAAGCATCTTAAAAAATGCTCAACTTCATTAGTCATTAGGGAAATGCAAATCAAAACAACCCTGAGATTTCACCTTACATCAGTCAGAATGGCTAATATTAAAAATTCAGGAGACAGCAGGTGTTAGTGAGGATGTGGAGAAAGAGGAACACTCCTCCACTGCTGGTGGGGTTGCAAATTGGTACAACCACTCTAGAAATCAGCACACAGGTTTTTAAAGAAAAGAACTATGCTATTTTCATAAAAAATGGACGGATCAAGAGATCATCATGTTAATCAAAATAAGATAGAATTTGTAGAAAATACTGAAGATTTTCTTGCATATGGGGTATCTAGGAGTGTCTGTGTGTGTGATAAAATATTAAGGGAGATGATTTAGAAATAGGAGAAAATTTGTGAAGAGGAAGGACACCAGCAAGAGGCCAAGAAGAAGGGTAATAATAAGAGTGAATATAGTCAAGCACAATATAGTCATATTTAAAGATTTCAAAATTAAACCCATAATTTTGTATGATAATATACATTATTAAAATAAAGCCTTTTAAATGTTAAATAATAACAGTGTAGCAATGGTGATGAAGAATATTGTTGAAGCCTTACAATGGCTAGTCTCTGAGCTAAGAACTTTCTGTACATTGCCCACTTAACACTCAGAATTTCCAGCGTTAAGGGGTCAGAGCACAGCATTGTGAGCAAGCTCCTTGGTCTTCCCAGGTTGCCTGAGGAAGTATTTGCAGAAATAAAAAGTAGAACAACAATTCGCCCAATCCTAGCCCATATTCCTTAATTGTAAAATTAATTGAAAACATTTTATAACATGAATCACCTTGTCAGCACAAATTATCTGCTGAAAAATTGCACCTCAGGAGCACACTTGCATATGGCTACATATATATATAACTAAAAAGGTAAAGTTGAGCATCCACATATAAATATACACATTAAATACACAAAGTATTAAGGACTTGTGCATGAATTAACTATTTATTAAACCTACTTGGTCAATATAAAATAACCATTGAGGTCTATAAAATCCCAGGAAACAGCTTGTATAGAGCATATTGTTTTAGAGTCCAGCTCTACTCTAAAAGTGCACATCTGCTTATTATACTACTAAAGTTTAGACAGGGGAGAGAGAAAAGGGGAAGCAGAAACAGATGTGCTAAATAGCTCTGTGATGGCACTATAACTCATTACCTTTAAAGAAATGCCCAGCCTAGAACCTACCAAAATCTACAGCACGTCCACATAACAAACCAGCCCTGAAGACAGAGATAACATTTAAGAAGAAATGAGAGAAACACCGAAAAGAAAAATAAAACACCTTGCAGAGCTAACTGAAAAGAATTTGCTTCTACTTCCAAAAGTTAAGCTAACCCTGATCACAAGAAGAGATCAATTGTCAACAGAGTCTTGAAATCCAAAGGGCAAGTTGGAACCCATTTGCCAAAAGGGATTTAAGCTGCAGGGTTGCAGTGGCACCATCCTCTAGCAAGTAGATTTGTAAAGAACGAAGGCAGATCCACTTCCTTGATCACTATCATTCCCTAGAGGCAAGTTCTTTTTGAATAAAAACTCATGTTCATTAGCTAAAATGTCCATTTGGCATGAAATCAGCACTGTGTCCATACTGTATATGCAAAGGCCAAGAGAAAATTAGTGTTTATTTATTTATGGCCCATCTCTCATCCTTCCCGAGGGACAAGAAGGATGAAGTAAGGGCTATTAAGAGAAAGTTGCATTTTTTTTTTCACTACTGTCGGTGCAGTCATGTCCACAGTCATTAAAATAGCTACAGACCAATTGATGAAGTATAAGTGTAACCCACCAAGTTGGTGGACTGAGCTCGTAAAGACAATGCTCTTGCTGTATAGATATTGCAAGGTTAACCATAATCTGTACATATTGAAGTCTAGAGCAGTGGCTCTCAATCTTTATAAAGTTGCATTTTAAATGCAGTTCTTTATGTTGTAGTAACCCCAACCATAAAATTACTTCATTGCTACTACATAACTGTAATTTTGCCACTGTTATGAATTGCAATGTAAATATCTGATATGCAACCCCCTGTCTGGTTCGCAACCCACAGGCTGAGAACTACTGGAAAGAGCTTGCAATTTCTAGGAAAAAAAACTCAGCCAACACCAGGGTAAAAATGGGAGAAATAAGATGTTCCACGGGTCTCCATTTATGTACACTATTTTTCATCTGCACCACTAAATTTTCCACTGAAGAGTAAATTTTCTGGCATACCTATAGTGTGTCCCTGGCTTTGTCTATCTTGTTATAAATTCACACCTGCTTTGGTTAAACATCCAAAACTGACTTAATGCAATGTGTCTATGGTTTGTGGGTATTTCAATTCATGCTCATCAGTAGTGAGGGTATGAGGGTGTGTGTGTGTGTGTGTGTAAGAAAGAGAGAGAGAAGATCCCAGGGAACCAAATAACCCTATTAAAAAATAGGGTATAGATCTAAACAAAGAATTTTCACCTGAAGAAATTCGGATGGCCGAGAGGCACCTTAAGAAGTGCTCAACATCATTAGTCATTAGGGAAATGCAAATCAAAAGAACCCTGAGATTTCATCTTACACTAGTCAGAATGGCTAAGGTCAAAAACTCAGGAGACAGCAGGTGTTGGCGAGGATGTGGAGAAAGAGGAACACTCCTCCACTGCTGGTGGGGTGGCAAGATGGTACAACCACTTTGGAAATCAGTCTGGAGGTTCCTCAGAAAACTGGACATGACACTTACGGAGGACCCTGCTATACCTCTCCTGGGCATGTACCCAAAGGATTCCCCGGCATGCAATAAAGACACATGCTCCATTATGTTCGTAGCAGCCTTATTTATAATAGCCAGAAGCTGGAAAGAACCCAGATGCCACTCAAAGGAGGAATGGATACAGAAAATGTGGTATATTTACACAATGGACTACTACTCAGCAATTAGAAACAATAAATTCACAAAATTTTTAGGCAAATGGTTTGATCTGGAAAATATCATCCTAAGTGAGGTAACTCAATCACAAAAGAATACACATGGAATGCAATCTCTGATAAGTGGATATTAATTAGCCCAGAAGCTCTGAATACGCAAGGCACAAATCGCATAACACATGACTCCCATGAAGAAGTATGGAGAGGGTCCTGATCCTGGAAAGGATTGATCTAGCTTTGGAGGGGAATATAAGGACAGAGAAAAAAAGGAAGGAGGTGATTGGAGAATGGATGGAGAGAAGAAGGTTTATGGGACATATGGGGAGGGGGATCCGGGAAAGGAGAAATCATTTGGAATGTAAACAAAGAATATAGAAAATAAAAATATAATAATAATAATAATAATAAAGCTATGGGGTGCTAGGATTTCAGGATGTAAACTGACAGAAAAAGGGAGCTGTCAATTTGAAAGAAAGTTGGGAGTACAGTGGAGTGTTTGGAGAGATGAAAGGGAAGGGAGAAATGATGTAATTATTGTAAAAAAATTATTTAAATATTAAAAACTCATTTTGCTAAAAAAAATAAAAAAAGAAAGACAGAGAGAGAGAGAGAGAGAGAGAGAGAGAGAGAGAGAGAGAACTAGGACATGTGTACATGGAAGCACAGAAGTCAGCCTTAGCTGACATGCCTTAGGTGCTTGATTTTTAAGACTGGGTCTCCCACTTGAACTAGGACATCAATCCAGCCTGACTACACAATAAGCCCCAGGATCAAGCTGTCTGCAATTCCCCAGCACTGGAATAATAAGCATATCCCTACATCCTTTCATGCCTGGCTATTTTACATGGGCTCAGTGTATCAAACTCATGCCCTTTGGTTGTACAGCAACCACCTTACCAACAGAGCTGGAACCCCAGTTCTGGGACAAATTTTTAATCCCAAGTTGTGCTGGCTCTGCTTTTTTTTCCCCATGCATTCCGATTTAGCTGACTATTGTCCTATGAGCTATTGGCTGGAACTCAGGTTTGCATAAATAAAGTACTTAACCCATTAGGAAGCAGCCCATAGCCTCAACTTCTCTGCTTAGTCTTTAATGACTGTCACAGTCAATGAACAACTGTGCCCTGTGATACACCCTTCAGACTAGACTTGTCCTTCCTCCAGCCATGTACTATTGAGCAATAAATACAACTCAGTGTCATTCAGGACACTTTTATTGTTATCTTTTCTGCCTTCTGACATCTCACCAAGTGCCACAGAAACAAGAAACAGATGTTCCAAACAGGAAAGGCAGAGAGGGGGTTTCTCTCCTACCAGCCTCAAGATGGAAGCTCTTGAAAATCCACTGACCTTGAGAGAGTGATGTATGGAGAGACCCCAATGTTCAGCAGAGGAAGAGGACTCATATACAAAGGGAAAGCTAAGTTGACTTCTAGTTCAATAACATAGAATGCATAAAAAGTAAAGCATGCTTCAAGAGCTAAAAGGGGAAATACATAGGCACACATACATATATGTAAAACAAAAAGATAAAGAAAATATCTATTCTTCTTTGTGGAACTTAGAACAAAGCTATGCAAAATGTTTCTTAGAATAAATAAACTTTGTGGGTTTTGAATAAATTTAATAAATTTAATAACTTAATTTTTATTTTTTAGAGTTTCATATATGATACTATGTTTACATTATTTCTAACACTCCTGTCTCTTTATCACTGAGTTCTCCCATGACTCCTCTATACCAAATTCATAATCTCTTATTATTGTTACACACACATGCATATATATCCAAGCAGACACACAGATGTATACATAGATACAATCTGCTGAGTCCATTTAGTGTTATTCATAGGTATATGTTAGGACTGACCACTGGGGAATTGGATCACCTATCAGAGGGCTCATTTCTGAAGAGTGACTCTCCTTTCAGCCACCATTCATTGCCTCTTCATCTAGGCATGGGGCCTTGTGTGATTTCCCCAGTCCACACTGGCATGTTAACTGAGGTTGTTATTCTTATGCAGATTCTATTTAGGTGACCATATTTTTGAGATTTCCAAGGTGAATCTTACCTCTCAGATATAGAGGACACTTTCAGTAGACATCCTGATCCTCTAGCTCTTATAATCTTTCTGTCCCCTTCTTCCATGATATTATGGCTCACTGGTATCTTTGAGCACAAGTACTTTTGTTCTTAAGATTTCTTGATTTACTGGACCTTCTTGATGTGTTTGCTTGCCTGCCTGCCTGCCTGCCTGCCTGCCTGCCTGCTTGCCTGCCTGCTTTGACAGTGAAGAGGATGAAACCCGTGTCCTCCTAAGTGTTCCACTGCTGAACCTCTTCTCAAAAATTCTGTTAGCATATTTGACATAGTTAGCAATGGAATTTTCTATAACAAGGAATGCACAAAGATTCTCACCTAATATGCAAGAAAGGAGAATGAAAATGTAAATCAAAGAAGTGAAAAGATGAAATTATGAAATCCTAGCTGGTCCATTAAGTATATTTCAGAGAAGCTAAGAAGATGGCTTAATTGGTACAATACCTGTTGCACAAGCTTGAGTGGCCACATAAAAAGACATGTGCAGCAGTGTGCATCTGTAACCTAAATACTGGGGGAGGCAGACATAGATGATTCTCTGGAGCTCAATAGCCTGCCCATCTAGCTAAATAGATGGGCTCCAGGTTCAATAGAAGACCCTATCTCAAAAACAAAATAGAGATTGGGAAAGATAACTACTATCTACTTCTGGTTGGGCACATGTATACATGCAACATGTATGTCTCATGTGTACATACCCCCAAACATATACCTATTAATCAATACACACAAATAAGTAAATATATTTAAGACAACGATTATTTGTATTTATATTTTAGATTATTTGAATTTATATTCTATATTACTTAGAAATACAGTGTTTTAAAAGTGTTACTCAAGTTTACTGCTCTAGAAAAGGCAGGGCTGAGTGAGATGTTTAAGAAATAAATGAAATACTTCTCTCTAGATAGAAAGTTTGAGTTTGAAGGCCATGATAAGGACTGATAGTTCCTGAAAGTGATGCATGAGCTATAAAGTTAGGCAACCAATAATGGGGACCTTGTCTGACTGCTTTACTACAGAAGTGCCATTCAGGCTGAGCCCAACTCTGCAGTCAAAACGAAGCTTTAATGGAGGGTTGCTATTTTGCTATTAGACTGGTGCCAGCACTGTAATTCCTGGCTTTGATTTCTCACAATTGAAGCGCTTTGGGATCAACATTGACCGTTTACTCCCATTTGAATTCACACACTCTTGATGGTTACAACAAGGGCTGGGTATTCAAATTATGGCATTTTTTTTCCCTATTTGCTGTAAGTACAGATGTTTTTGACCCTGACCCAAAACTACAAACTATAAAACCCACATCATAGTAAAACTGGGTTAGAATCTGCCAGTAGGGAATTGTAACAAACATATGTGGGTCTTTTGGTTTGGGTTTGTGTGTGTGTGTGTCTGTGTCTGTGTTTGTGTCTGTATCTGTGTCTCTGCATGTACATGTCTGGTGTGATTCTGATAGGTCTTCCTTTATATGTTACTTGGCCTTTTTCTCTTACTGCCTTTAATATTCTTTCTTTGTTTAGTACATTTGGGGTTTTGATTATTATGTGACGGGAAGTATTTCTGTTCTGGTCCAGTCTGTTTGGAGTTCTGTAGGCTTCTTGTATATTCATGGGCATCTCTCTCTTTAGGTTAAGGAAGTTTTCTTCCATAATTTAATTGAAGATATTTGCTGGCCCTTTAAGTTGTAAATCTTCACTCTCATCAATACCTATAATCCTTAGGTTTGGTCTTCTCATTGTGTCCTGGATTTCCTGGATGTTTTGGGTTACAAGCTTTTTGCATTTTCCTTAACTGTTGAGTCCATGGTTTCTATGGTATCTTCAGCATCTGAGATTCTTTCTTCTATCTCTTGTATTCTGTCGTTGATATTTGCATCTATGGCCCCTGGCTACTTCCCAAGGTTTTCTATCTCCATAGTTGTCTCCCTTTGTGATTTCTTAGTTGCTTCTACTTCTGTTTTTAGATCCTGGATGGTTTTGCTCAGCTCCTTCACTTGCTTGTTTGTGTTTTCCTGTAATTCTTTAGAGATTTTTGTGTTTCCTCTTTCATGATCTCAGCCTGTTGACCAAACTTCTCCTGTATTTCTTTAAATGATTTTTGTGTTTCTCCTTATTGGCTTGTATCTTTTGACCCATATTCTCCTGAATTTCTTTTTATGATTTTTGTGTTTCCCTTGCAAGGGCTCCTAACTTTTGATCCATTTTCTCCTGAATTTCTCTAAGAGATTTATTTATGTCCTTCATGTGTTCCTGTAACAGCATCATGACCAGTGCTTTTACATCCAAATCTTGTTTTTCTGGTGTTTTGGGCTATCCTGGACTTGCTGTTAATGGAGAATTGGGTTCATATGCTGCCATACTGCCTTGATTTCTGTTAGTAACGTTCCTACATTTGCCTTTTGCCATCTAGTTCTCACTGGTGTTAGTTGGTCTAGTCACTGGCTGGTGCTTCAACCTCCTTTGAGTCTATAAGTCTATTTCTGCAACACTGTATGGCTGGGTTTCCCCTGTCACAGATTGCTGATGTGCTGCCCTCCTCCTGGGTGCCGTTGGAGCCCTGGTGTGTCTGTGTTATGCTTGGGTTGTCTGTGTGGACTGAACCTGGTACTGTCCATCTGCTCTGTCAGAGAGCGAGGATGGCAGCGGGGATCCTTCAGGGCACAGGCCCCATGCCTGGCTGGTACACAGAGGAACCACTGCTCTCCCAGTTCCTGGGCACAGGCGGCAGCCAGCAGCTCAGTTGCCTGCATCCCCCAAGGTCTTACTACACTCAGGATAGCTCAGTACCTGGGGTGGCTTGTCTCGTCTGTCTGGGGACAAAGATGGCAACTCTGCCTTCTCCACAGAGCAGAGTACCAGCTTCAGGCTGGCCCTCAGAGGAACTGCTGCTCTCCCAGTTCCTAGGTGCAGGCTGCAGCCCGCAGCTTGGTTGTCTGCGTCCCTGAGGTCTTACACTCAGGATAGCTCATTACCTGGAGTGGCCTGTCTCGTCCGGCTGGGGACAAAGATCAGTATTTTTAAATTTAGCAAAGACTTGTGTAACACAGCTTAGATATCAGACAAATACAAAAATTATTTGATCTTCACAGCAACCCCATCAAGGAGGACTTGATCTTCCCAATATTTTCAGGACAGAGATATTGCTACAATTCAAGATTCCTTACCAAGAGACAGACAAGATGAAAAGACCAATACCATACACATTCTACAAAGCAACAAAGTTTGCCCCCTTCTCAGTGTATGTGGTGTGTGTGTGTGTGTGTGTGTGTGTGTGTGTGTGTGTGTGTGTGTATGTAGGCCACAGGTTAACCTCAGATGTTGTTTCACTAATGCCACCCACATTGGGTTTTTTTTAGACAAGTTTCTTGCTGGCCTGAAACATGGCAAGGAGGCTAGGAAAATTGTGAAGTGAGCTTCAGAGATCTGCCTACACCCAACACTGGGATTACAAATATATACCAGAAAAACAGGCTTTTTTGACCTGGTATCTGGGAATAGAACTCAAGTCATCATATTTGCATAACAATCACCTTACCAATTGGGCTGTTTCTCCAGCTGAAAGCTTGTTCTTGTAATGACTATATTCAGCCATCATATGAAGCTTGTTAGATTCTGACTCTATTATTCCATACATTTGCTATCCTGCTTCCCCTTTTAAGAATGTAAAGGAAAATTGGGAATGATGAGGCCAAGGAAAGACAAATATGAAGAATGCCATAAAAGTTCAACAATAGTACATCAAAAATAGTTTGCCTTTTCTCTGCCAGCCAGTAGCTCCCTCCCAAAGTACTGTGGACCATCATCGTCCTATAGTGTTTGGTGTAATACCATCTAGAGCAACAGATGGTGATTGTGTCCACCACTTTCAGGACATTATTCAAAGCCTGAAAGTAGTCTTGGTTGTTACAAATAGGATGGAGACTTGGGGAGGCATGGTGCTATGCATCTAGAAGGTGAGGATCAGGGTTACCTGACATACATTCTATAATGCACAGAAAAGCAATCATTCTCCAGCCCAAGACAGCTGCTGTGCCAAGGCTGAGAAAACATGATCTAAAAGGTACAATACAGGCAGGGAAGACAACTTAAGAGTATTTGAACTGCAAGCATAAAGCTCTGGGTTTGTATAACTTGGGTGTGGTGATGCACATAGATAGTCTCAATGCTAAGAAAGTGGAGACTAAATATCTATCCACAAACCCGGCCCTAAAAAGGATAATAGGAGGACAACACCAATACAAGGAGGGAAACTTCACCCTGGAAAAAGCAAGATAGTAACCTTTCATCAAACCCAAAAGAAGTTAAGCATTCAAATTTAAAAAATAACGTCAAAAATGATAGGAAGTAACAATCACTATTCCTTAATATCTCTTAACATCAATGGACTTAATGCCCCAATAAAAAGACACAGACTAACTGAATGGATACGTAAACAGGACCCTACATTTTGCTGCTTACAGGAAACACACCTCAGGGTCAAAGACAAACACTACCTTAGAGTAAAAGGCTGGAAGACAATTTTACAAGCAAATGGTCTCAGGAAACAAGCTGGAGTAGCCATTTTAATATCAGATAAAATTGACTTTCAACCCAAAGTCATCAAAAGAGACCCTGAGGGACACTTCTTGCTGGTCAAAGGAAAAATACAAAAAGAAGAACTGACAATCCTGAACATCTATGCCCCAAATGTAAGGGCACCCTCTTTTGTAAAAGAAACTTTATTAAAACTAAAAGCACACATTGCACCTAACACAATAATTGTGGGTGACTTCAACACTGCACTTTCCTCAATGGACCGATCAGGAAAACAGAAACTAAACAGGGACACAATGAAACTAATTGAAGCTTTGGACCAATTAGATTTAACAGATATATATAGAACATTCTATCCTAAAACAAAAGAATATACCTTTTTCTCAGCACCTCATGGTACCTTCTCCAAAATCGACCATATAATTGGTCACAAGACAGACCTCAACAAATATAAGAAGATCGAACTAATCCCATGCCTCCTATCTGACCACTATGGAGTAAAAGTGGTCTTCAATAGCAACAGAAACAACAGAAAGCCCACATACACGTGGAAACTGAACAATACTCTACTCAATGATACCTTGGTCAAGGAAGAAATAAAGAAAGAAATTAAAGAATTTTTAGAACACAATGAAAATGAAAACACAACATACCCAAATCTATGGGACACAATGAAAGCAGTGCTAAGAGGAAAACTCATAGCCCTGAGTGCCTCCAAAAAGAAAATGGAGAGAGCATACATTACCAGCTTAATGACACACCTGAAAGCCCTGGAACAAAAAGAAGCTATTTCGCCCAGGAGGAGTAGAAGGCAGGAAATCATCAAACTCAGGGCCGAAATCAATCAAGTAGAAACAAAGAGAACCATACAAAAAATCAACAATACCAGGAGCTGGTTCTTTGAGAAAATCAACAAGATAGATAAACCCTTAGCCAGAATGACCAAAGGGCACAGAGAAAGTATCCAAATTAACAAACTTAGAAATGAAAAGGGAGATATAACAACGGAAACTGAGGAAATCCAAAAAATCATCAGATCCTACTACAAGAGCCTATACTCAACACAACTGGAGAATCTGGAGGAAATGGACAATTTCCTTGACAGATACCAAATACCAAAATTAAATCAGGACCAACTAGACCATCTAAACAGTCCCATAATGCCTAAAGAAATAGAAGGAGTCATAGAAAGTCTTCCAACCAAAAAAAGCACAGGACCAGATGGCTTCAGTGCAGAATTCTACCAGACCTTCAAAGAAGAGTTAACACCAATACTCTTCAAACTATTCCACAAAATAGAAACAGAAGGAACACTACCCAATTCCTTCTACGAAGCCACAATTACGCTGATACCAAAGCCACACAAAGATCCAACAAAGAAAGAGAACTTCAGACCAATTTCCCTTATGAACATCGATGCAAAAATACTCAATAAAATTCTTGCCAACCGAATCCAAGAACACATCAAAACGATCATCCACCATGATCAAGTAGGCTTTATCCCAGGAATGCAGGGTTGGTTCAATATACGGAAATCCATCAATACAATCCACTACATAAACAAACTCAAAGAACAAAACCACATGGTCATTTCATTGGATGCTGAAAAAGCATTTGACAAAATTCAGCATCCCTTCATGCTTAAAGTCTTGGAGAGAACAGGAATTCAAGGCCCATACCTAAACATAGTAAAAGCAATATACAGCAAACCGGTAGCCAGCATCAAACTAAATGGAGAGAAACTTGAAGCAATCCCACTGAAATCAGGGACCAGACAAGGCTGCCCCCTTTCTCCTTATCTTTTCAATATTGTACTTGAGGTACTAGCTCGGGCAATTCGACAACATAAGGAGGTCAAAGGGATACAAATTGGAAAGGAAGAAGTCAAACTATCATTATTTGCAGACGACATGATCGTCTACCTAAGTGACCCAAAGAACTCCACTAGAGAGCTCCTACAGCTGATAAACAACTTCAGCAAAGTGGCAGGTTATAAAGTCAACTCAAGCAAATCAGTGGCCTTCCTATACTCAAAGGATAAGCAGGCTGAGAAAGAAATTAGGGAAATGACCCCCTTCACAATAGCCACAAACAGTATAAAGTATCTTGGGGTGACTCTTACCAAACATGTGAAAGATCTGTATGACAAGAACTTCAAGACTCTGAAGAAGGAAATGGAAGAAGACCTCAAAAAATGGGAAAACCTCCCATGCTCATGGATCGGCAGAATCAATATAGTTAAAATGGCCATTTTGCCTAAAGCACTATACAGATTCAATGCAATACCCATCAAAATCCCAACTCAATTCTTCACAGAGCTAGAAAGAGCAATTATCAAATTCATCTGGAACAACAAAAAACCCAGGATAGCTAAAACTATTCTCAGCAACAAAAGGAAATCTGGGGGAATCAGTATCCCTGACCTCAAGCAATACTACAGAGCAATAGTGTTAAAAACTGCATGGTATTGGTACAGTGACAGACAGGAGGATCAATGGAACAGGATTGAAGATCCAGAAATGAACCCACACACCTATGGCCACTTGATCCTCGACAAAGAGGCTGAAAACATCCAATGGAAAAAAGATAGCCTTTTCAACAAATGGTGCTGGTTCAACTGGAGGTCAGCATGCAGAAGAATGCGAATTGATCCATCCTTGTCTCCTTGTACTAAGCTCAAATCCAAATGGATCAAGGACCTCCACATAAAGCCAGATACTCTGAAGCTAATAGAAAAAAAACTGGGGAAGACCCTTGAGGACATCGGTACAGGGAGAAAGTTTCTGAACAGAACACCAATAGCGTATGCTCTAAGAGCAAGAATTGACAAATGGGACCTCATAAAATTACAAAGTTTCTGTAAGGCAAAGGACACCATCAAGAGGACAAATCGGCAACCAACAAATTGGGAAAAGATCTTCACCAATCCTACATCAGATAGAGGGCTAATATCCAATATATATAAAGAACTCAAGAAGTTAGACTCCAGAAAACCAAACAACCCTATTAAAAAATGGGGTACAGAGTTAAACAAAGAATTCTCACCTGAAGAACTTCAGATGGCGGAGAAGCATCTTAAAAAATGCTCAACTTCATTAGTCATTAGGGAAATGCAAATCAAAACAACCCTAAGATTTCATCTTACACCAGTCAGAATGGCTAAGATTAAAAATTCAGGAGACAGCAGGTGTTGGAGAGGGTGTGGAGAAAGAGGAACACTCCTCCACTGCTGGTGGGGTTGCAAATTGGTACAACCACTCTGGAAATCAGTCTGGCGGTTCCTCCGAAAACTGGGCACCTTACTTCCAGAAGATCCTGCTATACCACTCCTGGGCATATACTCAGAAGACTCCCCACCATGTAATAAGGATACATGTTCTACTATGTTCATAGCAGCCCTATTTGTAATTGCCAGATGCTGGAAAGAACCCAGGTATCCCTCAACAGAAGAGTGGATGCAAAAAATGTGGTATATCTACACAATGGAGTACTATTCAGCCATTAGAAACAATGAATTCATGAAATTCTTAGGCAAATGGATGGAGCTAGAGAATATCATACTAAGTGAGGTAACCCAGACTCAAAAGGTGAATCATGGTATGCACTCACTAATAAGTGGATATTAACCTAGAAAACTGGAATACCCAAAACATAATCCACACATCAAATGAGGTACAAGAAGAAAGGAGGAGTGGCCCCTGGTTCTGGAAAGACTCAGTGAAACAGTATTCAGCAAAACCAGAACGGGGAAGTGGGAAGGGGTGGGTGGGAGGACAGGGGAAGAGAAGGGGGCTTGCGGGACTTTCGGGGAGTGGGGGGGCTAGAAAAGGGGAAATCATTTGAAATGTAAATAAATTATATCGAATAATAAAAAAAAAAAAAGTTAAAAAAAAAAAAAAAAAAAAAAAAAAAAAGAAAGTGGAGACTAGAAAATTCTGGGGGTTTGCTAGAGACAGTAAAGCCAAAATTGCAAGCTCTAGATTCAGTAAGAGACTGTCTCAAAAATAAGATGAGAAAGAATTGAAGAAAACAACCAATGCTAATACTTGGCTTCAACATGCCTTAACATGTCCATGCATGATTTTCATTTCCCTGATGACTAAGGATATTGAACATTTCTTTTTTTGTTGTTTTGTTTTATTTTGTTGTTTTTTATGTCTTTAAGATTTTTTTATTTATTTTCTATATTCTTTGTTTACATTCCAAATGATTTCCCCTTTCCCGGATCCCCCCTCCCCATAAATCCCATAAGCCCTCTTCCCTTGGCCCTTTCCCCAATCAGCCCCCTCCCATATCTCTGTCCAGGTAATCCCAGGACCAGGACCCTCTCCTTCCTTCCTTCTTCTTGGGAATCATTTGACATGTTAATTGTGTCTTGGGTATTCCAAAGCTTCTAGACTAATATCCACTTATCAGTGACTGCATTTCATGTGTGTTTTTTGGTGAATGGGTTACCTCACTTAGGATGATATTTTCCAGTTCCAACCATTTGCCTAAGAATGTCATGAATTCATTGTTTTTAATTGCTGAGTAGCATTCCATTGTGTAAATATACCACATTTTCTGTATCCATTCCTCCACTGAGGGCCATCTGGGTTCTTTCCAGCTTCTGGCTATTATAAATAAGGCTGCTATGAACATAGTGGAGCATGTGTCCTTATTGCATGCTGGGGAATCCTCTGGGTATATGCCTAGGAGAGGCATAGCAGCGTCCTCCGGAAATGTCATGTCCATTGAGTAGAAGTTGTAGTTATTTGATTGCTTCTAAAACAGAGATTATTTTAAAGAAATGTTTTTATTTTATGTGTATGAGTGCTTTTGCCTGTACATGTATATATGTGCACTGTGTGTGTGCAGTGCCAGAGGAGGCCATAAGAGTGTTGAGTACTCTAGAACAGGAGTAAAAGACAACTGTGAGCCACCATGCTCATGTGAGTGCTGGAACTCAAGCCCACATTCTATATAAGGACAGCAAGTACTCTTAACCACTAAGCCAGAGAGAACATTGCTATAAAGCATAGTTCTGTACTGAACCTCACTACATAGCTCAGGTTGCCCTTAAACCAGTGATCTTCCTGCCTCATCTTCCCAAGTGCTGGGATTAAAGGTGAGTTCTATCACACCCAGATCAGGCCTGTTGCTTTACAAGATGATCTCAGTTTGAACTTGCATGATGTTTCCTCATTCTATTCAGGGGTCAAAAGCACCATAGGCATGAACTTCTTCCTCCCTGTGAAATGTCTCACTGTGCTTCTTATTGGCAGTGAAAAATAAAAAAATACTGACTTTCTTCTCCCCTGACTGCAGACAGCCTCCTTCATGTGCATTTTGTCTGCAGAGACACCTATTATGCATAAATAAAAGAAGTACTTGTGTGTCAGAGCTTCTTCCAAAGATCTATATCTCTATTACGTTTCTCTCTAACTTCATGGATCCTGCTGGGTCCTGACCATTTATTTCCATCTTCCTTGGACAAAACAGGAAGGACGCAGCAGAACAACACAGATGGCTGCCAGCACACTGATGAGAGCAGCTGAGGACAGGGCTTTGAAAATACTCTGCTCACTCAATTTTCTATAGGAAACACTGCCTTTCTCCAACAGGCTGAAAGCAATTGAGCTCATGGGATATTTTTAGAAATCTATTATTTTGGCTTATTTATGAAAGCAGATTGGCTGCCACGCTGGAATATGCATTAAACAAGGCATTACCAGCCTCAAATTCAGTGCCAGCTGAACTGAAGACAAGAAACAAAGTCTTGCCCGTACACTGTCATTTTGCAAAGAACTACCAGAGAAGCTGGAAACTATGGAGCGGTTTGGCCCTGCTTCTGCAGCCCAATGTGGCTAGCCTGCAATGGTCAGCATGCAATTCAGTTATTCCCATGAGTGCCTCATACTCATTGCTTAACTTCCTTCAGTGTAAGAATTTGTACAGCTTCTAAGGAAAACTCTGCAGCCTTTCAGTTCTTGCAGTCATGAGAATTTAGTTGGCCAGTACCTGAATTCTCTCCCTTTGTACTGTGTTTGGTCTCACCCTATGAAAGAGTTGATATATCTAAAAAAAAAAAAAATCACAGAAGTACTCTGTATATATATATATATATATATATATATATATATATATATATATATATATATATATATAGTGTGTGTGTGTGTGTGTGTGTGTGTGAGAGAGAGAGAGAGAGAGAGAGAGAGAGAGAGATTATGCAAGCGCATGAGCTTTAGATATTTTCCTGTCTCTGTCCCTCCTTGCCAGAACTAAGATTACTGGTGCTGTCCACCAGGCCCTACTTTTTACACAGTTGCTGTATATCCAAATTCTGGTCCTCACTGTTGTTATTACAGACTAAATCATCTACCCAACCTAAATAGATTGTAACATTTTTATCAGTAAATATTGTTAAATGAATGAACAATAAATGTCTTATTTTGCACTCTAAAGAGATTATCTGGGTCCCTCGAATTACAACTTTGTTACAATATTGCAGGAACTACACTGGTGCTCCTTCTATCAACATATTCTTTCTGTAGTCAACACTGGGTAATGTAAGCAAGACATTCAGCATGCTTTCAGGAGAGTGTGGAATTTACTTTAGAATGCCTGACAGAAACACATATTGGCTAAATTATCAGTAATCTGGTTCTGGAGTGTATTAGTCAGCTGGTGCAATGTAACAAGCAATTGTAAAATTTCAGAATAACAAAACAACAAACACTGACTCATCCACAAGTATAAGAATTCTAAGAGGTGAGGGGAAATATTGGGTGATGTACAATGGATGGATTTATTTGGCTTTGCTAATTTAGGCTGGGAACATACACATATATACTTAGCTCAGGGGTATAACTGCACACCTCTCTAATTGTGTCTGGAAACACCCTAGAGGTCTAAGAAAGTCATGCAACCAAGTGCTAATACCAACAGCATGGACTAATATATTCTCATCACAGAAGTAAAGGAGTAAAACAATATGCTAAACAATCTAACCTATAACTACACAACATAAACTGGCTCTATGAAATGTGAAATATGCAAGTAAACTTAATTTTCTCAAAACATGCATCCTCTATCTCTACCCAGAATAATCTCTCTTATTTTCCTTATTGATTATTCTATAAACACATCCCTGTGACATGGCAAACTACCTAATACCATTCACACTCTCATGTCCATAAAGCATCACTAGACCCAAGAATCCCAGATATATGACAACCCTGAGTCCTCCAAATACCACCAAAGTTGCTGTAATTCCCCAAGTACAGCTGCTGAAATTTACAACTTATTTGTCTGTATCTCTGTATAATCTCTATAAGAGGAAACACTACTTCATGGTCTCTGTGTCACTCAATAAATGTGTGAATGATTAGGACATGCTATGTCATCTTTGCTTAAGTATGAAGAGCAATTACATTATGTAAACAGTCCCTCTCTGTTGAACTTTTCTCTTACCTCAGTATTATTTTCTGTGAAAAATAAAAACAAAATGTTGTGGTGATGACTCAGTTACTCAAATGCCTGAGCCCCAAGCATGAGAACCGGAGTCAGATCCCTAGCATCCATATAAGAATCTAGGCATGATGATTCGTGCCTGTAACCCCAGTGATAAGTAATAAAGATGGATTCCTAAGTCTCACTATCAACCTATCTTCCATGCACAAGTACATGCATGTGTGTACCTATACTAACAAATACATTCGGCAATAACACAAATAAATATTTCACACTGAAACTGTGAATTTTATATAAAATAGTGGATTATTTTTCCTTCTCAAGCTAATATTTAACAAAATGTCTGGATCAGAAAGGTATGCTTGGTAGGTAAAAAGAGGGAGAATCTAGGAGGAGTTGGGGGAGGGGACATGAATGTGACCAAAATATATTGTATGAAATTGTCAAAGAATTAAAAAAGTGTGTGTGTGTGTGTGTGTGTGTATAACAATAATAAAAATAAAGTGAAATAAATGTATAATAATGACTACTAATTTATTTTACTGAAACTAGATATTTTTCATATGATATATTCTGATTTCTAGTCTTCCAGTTCCTCCCAATTTCTCCCAATTCCCCCCTCCCCCCCCACTATCTCCTCCCATCCAGATCCACAACCTAGATTTCTTTCATTAGAAAACAAACAGGTAGCTAAGGAATAATAATAAAATGATATAAACCAGAAGAAAAGGAGCCAAAGAAAAAGCTCAAGAAATACATATAGTCTCAGAGACACATATATTCACACACAGAAATTACATAAAAACCGAAAACTGGAAGCAATAAGATATATGCAAGAACTGTGACATAAATAATAATAATAAAATTTAAAAGCCCTAACTCAACATTATGGGACAAAAATATCTCCAAAGAAGCAACTGAATTCATTCCGTGCTGGCCATCTGCTGCTGGGAATGGGGCCTATCCTTAAGAGTGGTTTGTTTCCCCAGTGAGAGTCCCTTAGAGAAAACTTAATTTTCATTTGCAAGTGGCTATCAATTGGAGCTTCTGGGTTAGTGATGGGGATGTTGTGCCACTATTGAACCAACATATCTTGCAAGCAGGCTGTGCTTACAGATCCAAGGTTTTGTAGCTAGGTTAGTGTTTACCTTTCTCCTTTGCTAGCAAGCAGAGTACATTCCAGTATCACTACTAATTAGTGTTAGTGGGGGTGAAGGCTCTGTGTAGGTACCAGCTTAACTTCTCTGTATTCAATGAGTAGTAGTTATTTTCTTCAGCAATAGGGCCTTGCTGTCAGTTCATGGATAGCCACCAATACCCTTGGCAAAATCCTGGGTTGTTTGGGAGTTTCCACAGGAGCCCCTTGTCCAACAATTTGATTAAATATATTCCATTCCTGGTACTGGGAGCCTTATTTGGTGAAGAAAAGATATGTACTTAGTTAGAGGTTTGTCTTCCCTGTTATTTGGTTGTTGCATTTAGATTCCTTTCTTATATGTATTTGGGAAGTTTCTGCTGTATTAGGTTTCCATACAACCCCACTAATAGCCCTTAATTTTAGCTGTTTCTCCCAATATTCACTCCTTCACTCCTGAATTCCTTTCCCTCCCTGTTTGATGCTCCCTCTTTAGTCTCCCCTCCTCATCTATCCATAACTATGTATTCCATACCCTTTTCTAGGGAGAGCTCCCTGCCCCAAGTCCCAAAACCCTTACTCTATATCTAACTGCTCTGGATCTATGGATTGTAGCTTGGTTATCATTGACTTAACAGCTGATATCTACATATAAGTGAATATATACTTTCTGGGTCTGGAATATCTCAATTGAGATTATCTTTATCTAGTTCAATCCATTTACCTGTGAAGTTCACAATTTCATTATTTAACAACTGAGTAATATTGCATTGTGTAGATGTACCAGTTTTTTTTTTTTGATCCATTCTTCTTTTGATAGAAATCTGTGGTCTCCAATTTCTGGCTACTGTGAATAGAGCACTATCTTAGTCACCATTCTATTTCTGTGAGGAGATAACATAACAAAGAAGCCAGTAATACAATAGATCCTTAAAAGATATGTCCTTACTGACCTACTTTTCCCAAATAATGTCTTACCTCCCAATACACAATTAAATGATGACACCATTCATGGATGACCCCACTGAGGTCAGAATCCTCATGATGCCAACATGAGCCCCAGCTTTTGAGACAGGAGCTAGGTCGTTTTATGTATTAAGGGGAAAGGATTCAGTGAAACTGCAAATTGCTCACATTTGTTTCAATAAAAAAAGATGTTGCAGTTCAAAGGAAGATTTGTGCTGATGCAAAAAGATAGGGAACACTAGGGAAGATGAAAAAGAAAGCCAAAAAAGATGAAAAAGAAATAGTGGGGTATGAGATAACCAAGCTGATCATGTAAAAGGAATGACATGGCTCTGGGACAGTGATAGCAAGCTAGCTGCCCCCTAAATCCCTAAGAGACATTTGGAAAGTACTGTTGTCTTTTCACATATTATTGCTTCTAATGCAGCTAAGTGTCATAAATTATACTGCAAGGATGGCTTCTAACAAGAATCTTCCAGCTAAGAAATCATCCTAGTCAACTATATAGACAAGGTAAATATTAGGAGCCATGAAAAACAGAAGTTACATTTTTTGATAGCTGTGACAGAGTTAATACTCTACCATAGTGAAACTATAAGGCTATCATGTAAATGTAAGAATGAATAGAAGCTGATGTAGTTAATAGCATTCAAGATGTCTGCAAGTTTGCAGGGTGGTAATGCTGCCAAATAACTGGCAGTTACCAGAGAATCAAAGTCAGAGTGAGAGATGGATAGACAGAGGCTTCAATCACCACTATCTGGGTTGAGCCATACATAAAGAATACACGATCTGGTTGCATATAGAGACAGACATAGAGTGTTCAGCCCCTAAAAGCCCTGAGAGCTAACCAGACTCATCAGAGAACCCATTAGCCACTGTTGTTTCCCTTAGACAACGGAAATTCAGTGGCTGTTTTCCTTCTTAGAAACTCCTCCCAGCTATATGGTTTCTCCCACTTTACCTCAATTTCTCACTTCCGTAGTAATTTTTAATGATGCATGCTTCCACTTTGCATGTGTTACTTGAGTCCACATCACAAATTTTCTTTAGCCTGAGACAACAATCCTGGGAGCCACTGACCTAAGTCAACTTCTGATGATTGTGACTGACTAGCATTTTATCTCCTTTGATCACACAAAATTGGGACTTAAAAGATCCTGTCACACTCAAAAACCCTATATCACTCTGAAAACTGCTACATCAGGGACCAAACCTTAAACATAGGAGCCTCTACTAAATAGCACAGATCTAAAGCAACAGGACAGCCTCCACTGGGAACAGAAAGATTGCCCAAAATGTCACTAGTAGGGTGCCTGAGAAGTTCAGCATTAACAAAAAAATTAACCTAGGGACTGGATCTGTAGCTGAGTTGGTAAGGTACTTGTCTAGCATTCATGAACTCCTGGGTTCAGTCCTTAGCATCATTAAACAAGGTGAGATGGAGCAAGCCTATAATCAGAGCACTTGAAAGGTAGAGCCAAGAGTATCAAGACTTCACGCCAGCCTTAACTACACAGAAAGTCCAAGGCCAGCCGAGAACAGACATAGAATCCTACCTCAAATAAATAAATATAAGAACGACAGTTATTGCATATGGTATCTATACCTGTACTTCCTTATAGAGTAGGCATTAACTGTGGGTGGCTCCTAAGTCATCCGAATGTGACATGAGTTGAGATAGGATATTTTTAAGCACCCTTACTTTTTATAATCTTTATAAGAAAATGTATAGAATATTTTAATACAACAATCAATGTTGAAATAATACATTGGATGCAATGGGTTAAATAAAATACCTTTGTAAATTACCCCCCAGACCCCCACCCCCACCCTACTCACCCCCCCACCTCCCACCCTGCCCACCCCACACACCCCTACCCCATCCAATGGGTAGAAATCAATCTTAAGGTTTTATACATGCTAGGCAAGCACTCTACCACTGAGTCACATATCCTCAACCCTTTAAAATTGTCTCTCTTCCACTTCATTTTTTAAAATGTCTACTATATACTGCTAGAATACCTACCATGTATTTGGGTTTTGACAGCACTAGGCATGTATTGTTTAGGTATTTTCTTCCAATTGAAACATTTTCTCTCTGAGGGATTAGAGAGGTTCATAAAACACAAAATACAAGCAAAACTTACAAGGTCCACAAACTAAATGAAACTCCCCAGTTATATAAGTTGTAACAGTTGCTGGTGAGAAGAGAGATGCAGACCTGGCCAGTGGACTACAAGTCACACAGGGAACTCCAGTAATACAGTTTCATGAGTTCTCAGTCATTACAGGTTGTTTGCTTGTTTTTATGTAATACCTTTATCTTTAACTCATCTATGCTCTTGTAAATAAGTTCAGTGGTTCACTAAGCTAGTCTTGGGTGGAATATTTGCTTTGGTCTGTTGTGGATGCCCCTCCTATGCTGAATTGATAGATGTGCATATCTTCTCAGGAAAACTCATACCACAGATTTCCTTCTGCTTCTTGCCAATACTCTATCTGTATATACATGTAACATCCATTTCAGTAAGTGTCATTCACCATGTAGAAAAAACACCTACCTGCCCTAATTACACAAGCTAAGTGAAAGCACTGAATGATTTAATTAGATTAGAGAAACAGAAGGTGAAAGTTTAGTTCCCCTTTATGTGTCTGTCATAATATATGGACAAGAAACACAGAGTGCCACAAATGTATTTTTCTATGACAAAATTATTAGGAATTCATTGATTAGCAAAGTATTTCCATGGATCAAGAGACTAAATGGCTGAAAGGTTAAAAAAAAGAAAGAAAACAGAGAGGGCTTTAAAAACAGACAAATACAGTGTCCTTTGCCTTACAGAAACTTTGTAATTTTATGAGGTCCCATTTGTCAATTATTGATCTTAGAACATAAGCTATTGGTGTAGAGAGGGGGCAGCCTTGTCTAGTCCCTGATTTTAGTGGGATTGCTTCAAGCTTCTCTCCATTTAGTTTGATGTTGGCTACCAGTTTGCTGTATATTGCTTCTTCACCAACCCTACATCTGACAGAGGGCTAATATCCAATATATACAAAGAACTCAAGAAGGTAGACTAAAAATGGGGTACAGAACTAAACAAAGAATTTTCACCTGAAGAATTTCGAATGGCTGAGAAGCACCTTAAGAAATATTCAACATCATTAATCATTAGGGAAATGCATATCAAAACAACCATGAGATTTCACCTCACACCAGTCAGAATGGCTAAGATTAAAAACTCAGGAGACAGCAGGTGTTGACAATGATGTGGAGAAAAGGAACACTTCGCCACTACTGGTGGGATTGCAAGCTGGTACAGCCATTCTGGAAATCAGTCTGGCAGTTCCTCAGAAAACTGGTCATAACAGTTCCAAAGGACCCTGTTATACCATTCCTGGGCATTTACCCAGAGGATTCCCTGGCATGCAATAAGGACACATGCTCCACTATGTTCATAGCAGCCTTATTCATAATAGCCAGAAGCTGGAAAGAACCCAGATGTCCCTCAATGGAGGAATGGATACAGAAAATGTGGTATATTTACAAAATGGAATACTACTCAGCAATTAAAAAACAATTCATGAAATTTTTGAGCAAATGGTTGGAACTGGAAAATATCATCCTAAGTGAGGTAACCCAATCACAAAAGAATACACATGGAATGCAATCACTGATAAGTGGATATTAATTAGCCCAGAAGCTCTGAATACCCAAGACACAATTCACATATCAAATGATTTCCAAGAAGAAGGAAGGGGGGCCCTGGTCCTGGAAAGGCTTGATGCAGCACTGTAGGGATTGCCCGGACAGAGAAGTAGGAGGAGGTTGATTGGAGAATGGGCAGAGGGAAGAGGGCTTATGGGACTTATGGGGAGGGGGGAAGTGGGAAAGGGAAAATCATTTGTAATGTAAACAAAGAATATAGAAAATAAAAAAAACAAATATTTCTAAAGGGAAGCAAGTAAAGTATCTTTATTGATAGTCTTTTTAATTTTTAAAGTATTTCAGGAATTTGTATTAATTATTCAAAATAATGGCTCTCATGATAACATTTTGACACACTTAGGTGTGTATGTATATATTCATATATACCTATGTATGTGTGTATACATGTGTGTATACACTAACAGATAAAACAAATTGATGACATTCACCCTTTCTTGTGGATTAAAAAGAATGTACCTCAGAAGTGCAGACCAAATGTTAAATGCATCACTCATCAGACTAGACACCCCTCTATATCCAGGACCATTCTGTAAATTGCTTATTGTAAAAGTAAGAGACTTGACTTTGGATGCTCAATACCACATAAAAAGGAAGATTCTTTGACATGTACCTGTAATACCAGCAATAGGGAGGCTAACAGAGTGATCACTAGAGCTCAGTGGCTTCTCAGCCTAACTAACCAAATCCCTGAGCTCCAGGTAAGTGAAAAACTTTGTTAACAAATATACATATATACATACATATAAACATACATACATAATACATACATACATACATACATACATACATACAAGAGGATAGAACAATATCTCAGCAGTTAAGAGCACTGACTGTTCTTCCAGAAGACCTGAGTTTGATTCTTAGCACCCACATAGTGGCTCAAAACCATCTGTAACTCTAGGTCCAGGGAACTGACATCCACTTGTGTTCTCTATGAGCAACACATACTTGTGGCATATACACATGCAAGCAAAACAACCATACCATAAAATAAAATACTTTTTAAATTATTTAAAAGGGTGGAGAACAAAAATATCCAGTGTCTACCTTTGAACTCCATAAACACTTATATACACATGTACATCCACCCTCACAGACATATCCTTACACCAAACACACTATCAGTGTGCTATCCATACACAGTTCAATTGGCAGGTAATCTCAGTATCTAGATGACCAAGTTACCAATCCCAGCATGATATCTCTAAGAATGTGTTAAATACTTTTTTTAAAATGCATCTCATTCCCTGATTACAGACATTAAGACCAGCCATGAAGAATCTTTATTGCACTATATAATTATGATGAGTGTAACCGAAAGTTTGTCACTCTGGGTAGAAGTTATGAGAAACACCAATACTCTGGCAAAAACAATGGGGTTCCTGAATGCTGTGCAGCACTGACTTGTGGTACAACATTTCCGAGTAGGACCCCGATTTTCACACGAAGCAGAAATGTGGAATCTCTAGCCTTTTCTTCATAGAAGTACAAACATCGAAAGAAGAAAGAAAATATAACTTTTAAAACTTATTTTTGACAAAATAAAAGACATTAGAACCTCAGACTACAGAATATGAAATGAATGGAAACATAGAGATGGATCAGGATGTACTCAGGAAAAGATAGTCAAGAGCAAACACATCAGGGATCATGAAGCAGCTGGAGTTTTATAGAGAGCAAACAAAACCATGTGTCTCAATAGCAAACAGGGCAAGAAGTAATCATTGGGATCATTTGTTTCCAAGCATTCAAATAAAGGTAAAACAGGTGACAGAAGGTGATTCCCACCCACGATGAATTCCCACAAGTAGGAAAACTGAAATTATCCGCAAACTGAAATTATCAAGGACAACCCATATTTGCAATCATTGATTTGTCTGTGGGTGTTGGAAACAATGCAGCATAAGTACTGACAAAGAAATTTTAATTTTTCATGTGTTTACTGCATCTATATGCATGTTTGTGTGTATGTGTGCACATGTGTGTACACACATGTGTGCAGGTACACATGAACTGGGCCAGAGGGATTACATGCAAGTGGTGTGAGGGCATCCTCAATGGCTGTTCCTCAGGATCCATTTACTTTTTTTGAGATAGTATTTCACATTAGCATGGCGCTCACCAATTAGGTTGGGCTGTTTGGCCAGTGAGTTGCTTGGCTCCACCTCCCCAGTGCTGATATTAGATACACACACCTGCATGTGGGGACTGGGGCTCAAACTCAGGTTTTCATGCTTACATGGAAGGCTTATTATGGGTTGAGTCACTTCACTGGTGAGTCAGCAAAGAACTTGTACACCACAGCTACTACGATTGATTGGAAAATAAAAGCTACATAATATATACACTAAACTCTGAGTCAAAGGAAAATTCTGGATTCCTTGGCATCATAGAAAAAATTCCATTTCCCATTAAAAGCAATTCAGAAATACAACCAAAATTACATATGTGTAGGTGAATGCAAAAATAAAAAGCTTTTTCAGAGGAACTGGAAGGAAGGGATGGTAGATGGACACTGTGGTTTGAATAAGCAATGTCCTCCACAGGGTCACAAATGGTATCTAGCAGGTTACATTATTTGGGAGGGGGACTTTGCTGGAAGAATAAATGAATGGAATTTCCAAAGAATAAATAAAAAGACTATTTCAAAGTTCAGTTCTTTATTACATGGGAACTAGTTTTTTATTTAAATTAGTAAAATGAAAATATGTAAATCAGCAATAATCAAATAAATAGCAGCAGTCTCTCTTGCTAAGTACTTCACTTGCACAGTGACTCACATGGCATGAAACAACTGGATATGTAATTTCATTCTCTATTAAGGTTAGCTCAAATAAAAAATATTATAAATAAGTACTAAGCACTACTTAATGACATGGGAACCGAATTATTTAGGAGAAATCATTGTGTCCAATTTACACTGAGAGGCATCAAAACTAAGATGGATCCATATAGAAATAAAAGGATAAAGAGTTGGAGAGATAAACATAGCTAAAAAAAATGTTAATGGAGGAATCTAGGTGACACTGTAAAATTCTTTCAGCATTTCTAGATGCTGTGAATATTTTAGAAAATACGTTAGGAAAAAGCCAGAAGAAGATAAAATGGTAATAAAGTCAGGCAGCACTCTATGTAAGGTACCAGAGCAGGGTTGCAGAGATGTTTCCACAGATGAAACATGGACATGTGAGTTCAAAAACCAGGAAAAAAGTTTATCTTCATATAATCTTATCCCTGGGGAGGCAGTGACAGGAGGGCCCCTAGGCTTTCTGACCAGCTAGTCTAACTAAACCAGTGAGCTCAGTATTCAGCTAGAGAACCTGGAGCAATAAGGGAAGGAATAAGAGAAGAGACCATATCAACAACTAACCTCCACATACACATGCTCAGTGAATACACCGTGCCATACACAAGCACATACTCAGAGAGCACATATACACAAAGAAAAGGGAAAAAAAGGTTAGCATTTAGCCTGTGTGCAATGAAGGTCCACAGATCAGAGTAGAAAATTAAAAAGTAGAATATTCTAGATCATGAAATTTAGTATATCTTCGTGGTAAGAACTCAGATGAAAAGAAAAAGATATGTTATTCAGTGTTGTTGAAACAAGTGAATTGCTTTCTGGAATAATGTGCTTGGTTTCATACTGTATACCATGATAACACTGTATTTTAAATTTCTATTGTTAATGTATGTATATACATACAATAGTGAGTGTGCATGTACCACAGTGCATGTGTAGAGCTTAGAGAAAACTTATGAGACTTGTTTCCCTTCTTCTACACTTATATATATATATATATATCACATGTATTATATCACATGTATTTAAATGTATTTGAAAATTATTCTGGGGCAAAAAGATGACTCATCAATAAAGGCCCTTGATTACACGGGCCTGATAACTAACGTTGGCCCCAAAGTAGCTTGTGAATACATTTAAATATATGTAAATATGTACAAAGAACTAAAATACAGCACAGAAAAAAATTATATATTGCCAAGGAACTGTGTGCCAAATAGGATCCAAACTCAAGAAAGACTAAAAGACAGATGAATTCACCTACTTGGCAGAATTTATCAGGGGAAAGAACAATGAGGAAATACAAAAGATACACAAGAAAATGGCTACATATTGCAAAGTGAATTCTTCTAATAATTACATTGCTCACGCCTATATAATATCACAAGTCAACTAGAAAGGATTATACAGAAAGACTGTGAGCAGAAAATCCAGATTTGAAGAAACCTTCTATCCTGTTTGAATTTTGAACCATGGAAATGTAGTACCTACTCAGGTTTTACCAAGTGGTGAGAGTTCTATAGCAAGTAAGTAGTTTTTAGTGCCCCACCTCAAAAAGCTTAATACTGAAAAAACCTGTATCCCAGTATGGTTATAATTTGCATTTCTGTCAGAAGAGTAAGCTACAGTATATAATTCACTTTATAAAAACGGAGAAAGAAAATGCACATATGTATACAACGCCAATAAACCTCTCTTGTAGATGTTTTCAAAAGCTTTGGAAGGAGAAAAAAAATAATAACAGGTAAAAGACATTTTGTTTTTTTCACATAGGATCCTTTTATCCTGCTTGAATTTTAAGCTATAGAAAGGTACTCCCTAATAAACATGTGAGTTTTACAAAGTATGGAGAGTTCTATAGCAAATGAAGACAGCAAGGCAGAAGGCAGCTCCAGTTCTTGGCCATCTCTGCTGTTCATTAGCTCAGTGAACTCGCCTGATCTCTCAAGATCACTGACTATTATGGCTGAAAAGTATCTCATAAACAATCTCATCCCACACTGTGGTTTTATAGACTAGGAAACAGAAGCACAAAATAAACTCTGTCATACCCAACGTCACCAGCAATCTTCTCAGAGCAGAACGAGCAAGAGCTAATATAGGTCACTTCATTTTTATATAACATGGAAGGGCTGCCTCAGATACAAAAAGCAAATGTTAGCAAGTAGCAAACTGACAAAGGACATGTTCCGGACTATATGAAGAGCATTCAAATTTTACCCAAAAGAAAACAAGCAGGGGCCAGCAAGATTGTTCAGTGGGTAATGCTGTTCATTCCCAATCCAGGTGACCTGACTTCTGTCCTCAGAATTCCCATGGTGGAAAGAGGGAACTAACCCCTGAAATTTGATTGATAAATAGATGAATAATATAACAAATTTTATTTGTGAAAGAGGGAAAAGTACCTGAAACAGGCTTAGTAACCATGGAAATAAAAATACATAAACCACACTGAAATACCACGGTTCAATAATACACTGGCTATTTTTTTTAACTCACAGTACCCAATTTTGGGAAGGATATGACAGACTTGAGCATTCATATATTGCTGGCACACAGAATATGAAATGAAATGGCCACTTATAAACAGTTGTAGTTTTTATGAAGTTATATAAATGCATAGGCAAAGTTTTCCATATGACCCACAAAGCCATTAAAGTATTTTCCCAAAAGAGATACACACTTAGGTTAAACAAAAACAATGTATACCAAAGAGGCTGAAAACATCCAATGGAAAAAAGATAGCCTTTTCAACAAATGGTGCTGGTTCAACTGGAGGTCAGCATACAGAAGAAATGCGAATTGATACATCCTTGTCTCCTTGTACTAAGCTCAAATCCAAATGGATCAAGGACCTCCACATAAAGCCAGACACTCTGAAGCTAATAGCAAAGAAACTGGGGAAGACCCTTGCGGACATCGGTACAGAGAGAAAGTTTCTGAACAGAACACCAATAGCGTATGCTCTAAGATCAAGAATTGACAAATGGGACCTCATAAAATTACAAAGTTTCTGTAAGGCAAAGGACACCATCAAGTGGACAAATCGGCAACCAACAAATTGGGAAAAGATCTTCACCAATCCTACATTAGATAGAGGGCTAATATCCAATATATATAAAGAACTCAAGAAGTTAGACTCCAAAAAACCAAACAACCCTATTAAAAAATGGGGTACAGAGTTAAACAAAGAATTCTCACCTGAAGAACTTCGGATGGCGGAGAAGCATCTTAAAAAATGCTCAACTTCATTAGTCATTAGGGAAATGCAAATCAAAACAACCCTGAGATTTCACCTTACACCAGTCAGAATGGCTAAGATTAAAAATTCAGGAGACAGCAGGTGTTGGAGAGGGT
Organism: Apodemus sylvaticus; assembly: GCF_947179515.1. Classification (NCBI taxonomy): domain Eukaryota; kingdom Metazoa; phylum Chordata; class Mammalia; order Rodentia; family Muridae; genus Apodemus; species Apodemus sylvaticus. The sequence continues at coordinate 37,693,831 of NC_067495.1, forward strand.
GTGGAGAAAGAGGAACACTCCTCCACTGCTGGTGAGGTTGCAAATTGGTACAACCACTCTGGAAATCAGTCTGGCGGTTCCTCCGAAAACTGGGCACCTCACTTCCAGAAGATCCTGCTATACCACTCCTGGGCATATACCCAGAGGATTCCCCACCATGTAATAAGGATACATGCTCTACTATGTTCATAGCAGCCCTATTTATAATAGCCAGATGCTGGAAAGAACCCAGGTATCCCTCAACAGAAGAGTGGATGCAAAAAATGTGGTATATCTACAAAATGGAGTACTATTCAGCCATTAGAAACAATGAATTCATGAAATTCTTAGGCAAATGGATGGAGGTAGAGAACATCAAACTAAGTGAGGTAACCCAGACTCAAAAGGTGAATCATGGTACGCACTCACTAATAAGTGGATATTAACCTAGAAAACTGGAATACCCAAAACATAATCCACACATCAAATGAGGTACAAGAACCTGGTTCTGGAAAGACTCAGTGAAGCAGTATTCGGCAAAACCAGAATGGGGAAGTGGGAAGGGGTGGGTGGGAGGACAGGGGAAGAGAAGGGGGCGTACGGGACTTTCGGGGAGTCGGGGGCTAGAAAGGGGGAAATCATTTGAAATGTAAATAAATTATATCGAATAAAAAAATTAAAAAAAAAAGAGTTTCTCTACGCAGCCTCGATCATAAACTTTGCTTCAGCTGTGGCAGCTTCAATTCATTACCACTTAGTGGTAGCACTATTTAAACGTAAATTCCTAATATGAAAAACTATTGTAAGTATACATGGATTTATATAAAGGTTGATGACTATAATGCTTTTTTAATACTAGAAAAACACATAAAAGGGAAACTCAATCTGATGAATGCTGTTAATTATTTTAACTTTTTTATTAGGTATAAAATGTTCATACAAATATTCTCTCTATAACTTACCAAGATTTATCAGCTTGTATAATTTTTATAATCAGAAGAGTCTGGTTTTCTAATTAAAGTTTTGTCAAAGAAAAAAAATATTAAAAATAAGAAAAAAATACATGGTCATTTCATTAGATGCTGAAAATTCATTTGACAAAATTCAGCATCCTTTCATGTTAAAGGTCTTGGAAAGAACAGGAATCGAAGGCCCATACCTAAACATAATAAAAGCAATATACAGCAAACAGTAGCCAACATTAAACAAAATGTAGAGAAACTTAAAGCAATCCCACTAAAATCAGGTTCTAGACAAGGCTGCCCTCTCTCTCCATATCTTTTCAATATAGTACTTGAAGTTCTAGCCAAAGCAATTAGACAACACAAGGAGGTCAAAGGGATACAAATTGGAAAGGAAGAAGTCAAACTATCACTATTCGCAGATGATATGATAGTATATTAGAGAACTCCTACAGCTGAAAAACAACTTCAGCAAAATGGCCAGATATCAAATTAACACAAGCACATCAGTAGCCTTCCTATACTCAAAGGATAAGCAGGCTGAGAATAAATTAGGGAAATGACACCCTTCACAATAACCACAAACTATATAAAGTATCTTGGTGTGACTCTAACCAAACAAGTGAAAGATCTGTATGACAGGAACTTCAAGTCTTTGAAGAAAGAAATCGAAGAAGACCTCAGAAAATGTAAAAATTTTCCATGCTCTTTAATTGGCAGGATTAATATAATAAAAATGGCCATCTTGCCAAAAGCAATCTACAGATTCAAAGCAATCCCCATCAAAATCCCAACTCAATTCGTCATAGATTTAGAAAAAGCAATTCTCAAATTCATCTGGAATAACAAAAATCCAGGATAGCTAAAACTATTCTCAACTGTAGAAGAACTTCTGGGAGAATCAGCATCCCTGACCTCAAGCAATACTACAGAGCAATTGTATTAAAAGCTGCATGGTATTGGTACAATGACAGGCAAGTGGATGAATGGAATAGAATTGAAGACCCAGAAATGAACCCACAGAATTATGGTCCCTTGATCTTTGATAAATGAGCTACAACCATCAAGTAGAAAAAAGATAGCCTTTTCAACAAATGGTGCTGGTTCAACTGGAGGTCAGCATGCAAAAGAATGCAAATTGATCCATTCTTATCTCCTTGTACTAAGCTCAAGTCCAAGTGGATCAAGAACCTTCACATAAAACCAGACACACTGAAACTAATAGAAAAGTAACCGGGGAAGACCCTTGAGGACATGGGCACAGGGGAAAACTTCTTCAACAGAACACCAATAGCTTATGCTCTAAGATCAAGAATTGACAAATGGGACCTCATAGAACTACAAAGTTTCTGTAAGGCAACAGACATTGTCAAAAGGACAAAATGGCAACCAACAAATTGGGAAAAGATCTTTACCAACATTACAGCTGACAGAGGGCTTATATCCAAGATATACAAAAACTCAAGAAGGTAGACTCCAGAGAGCGAAATATCCCCTTAAGAAATGGGGTACAGAGCTAAACAAATAATTTTCACCTGGGGAATATTGAATGGCTGAGAAGCACCTAAAGAAATGTTCAACATCCTTAGTCATCAGAGAAATGCAAATTAAAACAACCCTGAGATTTCACCTCACACCAGTCAGAATGGCTAAGATCAAAAACTCAGGAGAAAACAGGTGCTGGGGAGGATGTGGAGAAAGAGTAACATTCCTCCACTGCTGGTGGAGTTGCAAGCTGGTGCTACCACTCTGGAAGTCAGTTTGGTAGTTTCTCTGAAAACTGGGAATGATACTTCCAGAGGACCCTGCTATACCACTCCTGGGCATATACCCAGAGGATTCCCCAGCATGCAATAATGATACATGCTCCACTATGTTCATAGCAGCCCTATTTATAATAGCAAGAAGCTGGAAAGAACCAAGATGTCCCTCAGCAGAGGAATGGATACAGAAAATGTGGTATATATACACAATGGAGTACTATTCAGCCATTAGAAACAATGAATTCATGAAATTCTTAGACAAATGGATGGAACTGGAGAACATCATCCTAAGTGAGGTAACCCAGTCTCAAAAGAATACTCATGGTATGCACTCACTGATAACTGGATAAAAGCTTGGAATACCCAAGACAAAATTCACATACCAAATGATGCCTAAGAAGAAGGAAAAAGTGGCCCCTGGTCCTGGAAATGCTCAGTGCAGCAGTGTAGGGGAATACTAGGACAGGGAAGTGGGAAGGGGTGGACTGGGGAACAGGGGGAGGGAAGAGGGCTCATGGGACTTTCATGGAGGGGGGATCCAGGAAAGGGAAAATCAATTGAAATGTAAATAAAGAATATATCAAATAAAAAATATATAAAAAACATAGAAACCATTTATGTAATTAGTACAGAGACAATCTGTTCATAGAAATACAAGAGAGGGAATAAAGAACTTGAATAGACAGTAAAAGGTAATTATAAATCACGAATATACACATGAAAGGTAAGATGTATGCTCATGAATAATCAAATGAGCACAGAGTGAAGTATGCTGAAGACATTCCCCCTGTATGAATAAAGAAGCAAGTGGTTTTTCAAGAACTTAGAAGCTTCAACCATCCCATCGACTCTAAGCTCAAAGCCTCCTGTTTTTCTCCATGCCCAGAACAGCACTGGACTAAGCATCATGAGAGAAACATCACTATTCAACAATATTGTAAACTTCAGTAACTCTACAAACAAAGAAGCTTTAAATCATTATAAAATTTAATAAGCGCTGTGCTAATTCAACACCAAATACTTCGTGTTTTTCAATAAAATCCTAAGACATATTAATACAAAAGGAAATACAAGCTTGGAAATATTATCATTAAATACATTTAGTAGTAAAAAAAAAAAAAGAAATGTTCAACAGCTTTATTCATCAGGGAAATGCAAATGAAAACGACTCTGAGATTCTACCTTATGCCAATCAGAATGGCTAAGATCAAAAAACTCAGGTGACAGCAGATGCTGGCAAGGATATGAAGAAATAAGAACGCTCCTCCATACAAGGTGGAATTGCAAACTGGTACAACCACTCTGAAAATAGATCTGGAGGTTCCTCAGAAAATTGGAAATATTTCTACCTCAAGACCCTATCATACCACTCTTAAGCATATACTCAAAAGATGTTCCATAATATCATAAGGATACATGCTCCACTATGTTCATAGCAGAGCAACAAAGTCCAGGGAAATAGCATTAAATATTTTATAAGGAACTAAAAGAAGCAAGTTTGAAGCTTCTTGATAGAAAGAAATAATGTTTAGGGAATGCTGCTGATAACTTTGATGTAACTATTTCATACAGATTCAGCTACCGTGCTATATTCCATAAATATTGTTGAGACAATTTTAAAACTATGTATGTGAGGTATATGACATTGTGTTTTAGTATACATAAATATCAAGCTAGCAAATATAATCACTTATTTGGGTGGAGCCAAATTAAAATATCAATAGCCGCATGTGGTAATACACACCTGTAATCTTAGGCAGGATAACTGTAACTCTGAAATCAGTATGGGCTATGAAGCCAGTAGCCACCTCAATTTAAGGAAGGAAGGAAGGAAGGAAGGAAGAAAGGAAGAAAGAAAGAAAGAAAGAAAGAAAGAAAGAAAGAAAGAAAGAAAGAAAGAAAGAAAGAAAGAAAGAAAGAAAGAAAGAAAGAAAGAAAGGGAAGAGGAGAAAGAAAGGAAGGAAGGAAAGAAAGAAAGAAAAGAAGAAAAGAAAATGGAGTGGGAAAATATAAAATTATCTCATTGGTCCTTTATTCCAAAGGTAACTATGGGCTGGTAATATGGCACAGTGGGACAAGTTAGTGTGTAAGCACAAGAACCTGAATTTGAATCCACAGCACCCACAGGAAAAAAAATGTTGACTGCTCTGGCAGACATCAGGACACCCAGTACTGGGGAGAGTAGAGACAAAAGAATGCCTAGAGCACACTGGCTAATCAATGTATCGAAGCTAATAAGCTCCAGGTTCAATGAGATACCTTGACTCAAAAAATAAGATGGAGAGCATTTGAGCATTCAATGTCCACTTCTGCCCTCTCTGTTCTCCACATGCAAGAACACACATGCAAGAGTGTTCTACACACACACACATACACACATACATACAAAACTGAATTTTAAGGACTAGTAAAGTTTGCATTATGAGTAAGGAAAAAATTACAAGTTTTCTTCAAAAATATAAACCCAAATGACTATGAAACCTATACCTTATTTGCAATGTGGGGAGGCAAGAAGGTCCATAAGTTATGATGATATTGAGCGGGAAATTCCTAGGATTGCCACACATGCATGGGACCTTCAGCTGAGCTGTTTTTTCTCTGATTTAGAAGTATGAACCAAAGAAAAAATAGAGCACTCTCCTGTGGAGCTCTTTCCTTTCCTTGTATATTTTTTTCTCTCTCCAAACTCTACTGGTCAGATACTTGCATTATCTAGAAAAACATCATCATTCAAATGAGTCTGTGTTTAGTTTTAATCTCTCTTGTACCATAAACATCAAGCAAAATAGCCCTTGTGTAGTATCTTAGTTTGCTCTCTGTTGCTGTGATAATAAATACTGTAGGCAAATGCAATTTGGGGATAAGGGAAGGGTTCATTTCACTTATATTTTCCAGGTAACAGTTCATCATTGAGGCAAATTGGAGGAGGAACAGAGGCTGAAACCACATTGAATTGTTGGTTACGTGCTTTTACTGGCTCAGTGATCTCTTTTATACCACTCAGGAACACCTAACTAGGGATGGCTTTGCCTGCAGTGAGCTGGATAATCAATAATTTATCAAGACAGCACTTCACAGACATAGCCACAGGCTAATCTGTTCTGGGCAGACCCCCAGTTGAGACTCCCTCAAATGACTCTGGGCTATGTTAAGTTGGAAACTGTAGCCAACTAGGACTCATAATATCTCTTCTTCTAAACTGTTCATTTGTAGGAACCAGAGACAGTTCAAAATAAGAGAATTTACCACCAAGTAATGATAATCTTAGTTTAATCCCTGGAACCTGCAAGTGGAACAAGAGAACTGACTCATACAAGTTTTACAACACACACATACACACACACACACACACACACACACACACACACGCATGCATGCATGCACATGTGCACATGCACGTGTCTAATTTAATTTTAAGATACGAATCTAATGTAAGTTAAGATCCTATTGCAAGAATTTTTTAAATACTATTTTCAAAGACACCTGCCTTTTCTATTTATATTACTATAATTTCCCTAAAAGGGAAAAATAAAGTATTTCTTATAATTCTGAAAGGTGGTTACTTGTAGGGTTAGTGTTTGATACTGGCTGGTTTCTCCCACTAAAGTGGTTTCCTACAGACTCTTCTGCAGGGGAAAATGCTGCATGGAAGAAATAGAAGATCAGCACAGGCCCTTTCCAAGGGCCTTTTCATTAGAGTGCTATCCCATTGAACACAGAATAATCAATGCCTGCATAATGCAACTTCCACTAGAAAGTTCACTCCTCTTATTACTATTGCTTCAGGATTAAATTGCAACATGGATTTGAGAGGGAACACTGTTAAGAGTCAATGCCAATGACCATAATTCCACATCTGGAATCTATGAAATGTTTTCAAAAGCTTGAAACCTCAGTCAATGGACTCACCTTATTGAATACAAAATCAAAATGAACATAACCAGAAAATAAAAGATTATTCAAATATTGTCTTCAGCTGGTAAGAAGTAGGAATTATCCCAAAAGCACTGTCCCCTTGAACAAAGGAACCATAAGGATTTTATGCAGAAAGACCAAATACATTCATAAAGGAACACACTTTGAAGACAGGCATACTAAGTTAAGGTGTTCCTTAGCATACTCAGCAAGTATATCCCTAGGCACATACATCCTTAAACATTCTCATTTACAAAGTGCATTTCTAGGCTGGAGAGATTGCTCAGTGGTTAAAAGTACTTGCTGCTTGCTCTGAGTAGTTTTATGTCAACTTGACACAAGCTAGAGTCATTTGAGAAAAGGAAGCAGCTTTCTTTTTTATTAGATATATTCTTTATTCACATTCAAATGATTTCCCCTTTCCTGGTTCCCCGCTCCCCAAAAGTCCCATAAGCCCTTCTTTCATTATGATGTTTTGAATATTCAAAACATAATGAACACTTTGAGGGTGCATTAATATAGGAGTCTGCCCCTTCAAGGTGCCAACCTCAATATCTGACATCCTTCCAGATGAAAGATTCAGATAGGCAGTGTTAGAGAAACCAATGTTGTGAATGGTATTCAGCTTTCCAGTTTCAGGACCATAGTAGTAACTGGCCAACTTGTTAAAAGTCTCCAAACTAAACGCATATCACTCGACTTTGTAAGATTCTAATTCCCCTTATTGTTCTGTCAAGTGCTGGCATCTAGCCTTTTCAGCATTACAGAGTTTTGCTGAGGCTGTATCAGACATACGCATTTTTCCTAATCATAGTCTTGTCAAGGAAATTCAGTGTTAAGATCTAGTATTTGCTTTCTGCAGGCAAGGAGTGGAACCATTAGTTAACTCACAACAAGTAAGTTCGAGTTTGTAGGCAAGATAGCAGAAAGAATATATAGTTGGTTCTGCTTAGTGCATGTGATGATTAATACTGAATGTCAACTTTCCAGGACCTGGAAAGGTTAATTCTGGTTGTCAACTTGATAGGCACTAAAATCAACCAGAAGACAAGCTTCATAGCACACCTATGAGGAATTATCTAGATTAGGTTAACCTCTGGGCATGCTTGGAAGAGATTATCTTGGTCTGTTTAAATAAGTTAGGAAGGACTACCTAAAATTGAGTAGTGGTACCAACCCATAGGTTGGCATCTTAGGCTGAATAAATAGGAGAAAACATACTGAAGCACAGCCACGCATCTGCTTCCTGACTGTGTATGCAATGTGACCAGCTGCATCCTCAGGCTTTCCCACTATGGTGGACCATACCCTGTAACCAAGACAGACTCTTTCTCCCTTATATTGTTTTTCTCAGAGTATGTTATCACCATGACATGAAAAGAAACTAATACTGAGCATCACAGCAGAACAGGTATACACACAGAGACACAATTAGGATCCACTTCTGTACACAAATATACTAAGTATGTACTGCTAAGAACTGCTTAACCACATTACTACTTAACATGAAAATAGAAATTGACAAGAGATAAACCACTGACATGGCTATGTCTCAATAAAACTTTCTTTACAAACATAAGCAACAATCATGATGGCTGTAGCTTACTCAATTCTGTCACACATTCTTTGTGAATAACAGAGTGCTGATGGTAACAACTGTTCTTACTGAGGTCATCATCATAACATCGTCATCACCACCATCACCACCACAACCACCACCACCAGTGTTTCCTTGTGTTTCTCAGAGTGCACTGCTGTCCCATCCTCCAAGAAAATGCAAAGTAAATCCTCCTAGACACATCTTAAAAGTAAGAGAGTGTTCCAGAGGTTGATGCTTGTGGCCATGCAGGCAGTATACTGAAAACAGCCTGTATCCATGTAGGAAGCCCATGGGAGTATCATGTGGCCCCATGACCTCTAGACATCTCTTTGTCACTGAACTCTGGGAAGCTCAGACTATTCTATAGCTATATGGGATCATTTCATGATCCTGGTACTCCAAGAGATAAGTAGCCAACATTTTCACTGCTGAGACACAAAAGCTACAGGGAAGAAAAACAGAAAGACATTTATTTATATTATAGTAAGGTTTCAAAAATTATTTCCCTGAATGGGCCATTTTCTTCCTTTCTGTCTGGTTATTATCATCATTATTTTCTAGCTGTAAAAGTATATGTTTGCTATTTGTCTGCAGAACAACACAGCCTTCAGTGCACAGCCATGATTACATGGAGTCATTAGGAAATTATCTGTCTGATTAAACAGGCATACTAAGCCACAGCCATCCTTAAAGCATGCCCTCAGCCAGCAGTGCCAAGCATCACCTGACTCATAGTGCAAAGACCTTAACCAAAGGGAGATTTCAAAAGAGAAATTGTACCTTTCATAGCCAGCAACATTTGTGAAAGCTATTTTCAAGCAATTATGTGAAATAATTTCAGGAGAGCAATTTGATTCTTTCAGCCTGATGATTCAACAAAATGAAAACCTTCAGAAAAAGGAGAAAAAATCAGGTAATTTCCCCTCTGATCACAATTTCAACCTGTGTTCTCTCAGAGTAGCACTGAAAAGCATGTTGGACACAAAGTGTCCTCTGGTTATTTATTTGTAAAATCTTCATTGTCAAATTAGCAAAACTAGAGTTCACAGCTTCTGGGAGTCCTGTGGCTAGAAGTTCAATACTGAAGAATGGATTGACACTGACCGTGCTAAAGATAAAATATCCACAGTCAGCCACTGTGGCTTCAGACACAGCCACCCAAGTCTCAGACTCAATAAAAGAGAAGGAGAATTATCTTACCCAGATGGATGGGTAGATGTATAAATGGAAAAACAAAAGATTATATGAATAATATGAATACATAGAGATAGATGATACAATAGATAGAAACATACATGCCTGCACATATGCATACATATATACATATACATACATACATAGATGATAGGTAGATGATGATAGATACATACATTCATACATACACGCATACATGATAAACAGGCAGATGAATGACAGATATATGACAGAAAATAGATAGGCAGATGCATAGAAAACCAGATGTGTGTGTGTGTGTGTGTGTGTGAGAGAGAGAGAGAGAGAGAGAGAGAGAGAGAGAGAGGAAGAGGGAGAGGGAGAGGGAGAGAGAGAGAGAGAGAGACAGGGGGAGAGAGAGAGAGAGAGACAGAGAGAGAGAGAGACAGGGGGAGAGAGAGAGCAAGAGAGAGAGAGAGAGAGTGATAGGCAGACAGGCAGACAGATAGGTGATAGATAGATAGATAGATAGATAGATAGATAGATAGATAAACAGATAGATAAAGTGATAGAGTGATAGTGATAGAGTGATGGATTCATGAATCAATTCATAGAATAGATCATAATTAGATCATAGATAATATAGTTCATAGATGATACATAGATGATACATGATACATAGATAACAAATAATAATAAAAGATGGTAGATACATAGATAAAAATATAGAAGGAGCGAGATGGTGGATCCATACTTATACAGTAGATGGCAGATAATTAGCTAGATAATTAGATAGTATACATTTGCATATTCATATACATACTTTACATAAACATATGCACACAAAACTATGTAAAAATATGCATTTGTAAATTTCTTAATCTACTCTTAAATCCTAGTTGTTGGTGACTATTTGGGATTAGGTGGAGGAATTGTTACTCATCTAACCACTGCTGTTTGTCATGCTACAAATTTTTGAGAGTGATAGAGCACAATTTTAAGAGCCGATAGCACTCAACCATTAGGAATTGGTACTTTGCCTGGATGACATCCAACAATTACTACTTAGAAAAGAAGGAATGGGAGTTCTCATTGCTCTGATGAGTCTCCATGGCAACTGAGGTTCAGTGCATTTGTAAATGGCCTGAAAGTTACAGAAATCCAGAGTTGCTCATCTGGTATTAAAGCCCAAACCCACGGTCTTTGCTGTCTACTCCACTCTGCTATCATTGTGAATTTCCATTAGGAAGATCCTGTGGATGTTTCCAAGGGCAAGGTCTAAACCACTCAGAGTTCTAAATTGGCAGAGCTCCCTTTTGTTGGCATTGCTGCACAAAACTGTGACTCATCCAAACATTTGAGAGAAATGAAGCTGCCAGACACAGAGATAAGAAACTACACTAATGAGCAAAAACAGTTGCCAAAATTATTCACCCATGACTGTGACACATACAGCGTTCCTTTGCCACCAGTAGCTCTATATGGGTTGAGGCCTTGTGAGCTTTCCCCAGTCCAGTTAGGCATGTTCACTGGGGTCATCTTTGTTCCGTTCACATTTGGACAGTCACGTTGGTGAGACCTTATGAGTATAGCTTCTGATACTAAAAAAGACACAGTCTCACAGCAAACTCCTCAAGCCTCCAATCAATGGTTCTACGAGTATTACTAAATGACAACACGGCAGGCAGAATTAAAATAAAATGATTATTAGTCATCATAGTGTTGAAGAAATGGCTTGTAAATGTCAGTTTGTGAAAGCCAATTAAATACAAGCTACAGGCTTTGCATGCATTTCTTTTCTGCATTTCTTTTTTAAGATTTATTTTATTTTAGATGTGTATGAGTGTTTTGCCCGCATTTATCTAATTGTAACATATGTGTATCTGATCCCCAAGAAGGTCAGAAGAGGGTGTTACAAATGGGAATAGAAAGCTGGGTGGTGGTGGCGCACACCTGTAAGCCCAGCACTCTGGAAGGCAGATGCAGGCAGATTTCTGAGTTCAAGGCCAGCCTAGTCTACAGAGTGAGTTCCAGGACAGCCAGGGCTATACAGAGAGACCCTGTCTCGAAAAAACCAAAACCAAAAAAACCAAAACCAAAAAACAAATGGGGATAGAAGGAGGACAAGAGAGGATAATAAATATGAATACAATAAAGACATGGTATATGTATGAATGAAAATACCATAAAGAAACCCATTATGTTTATAATTAATATATACTCTTTAAAAATCTTAATATGCCTGGCAGTAGTGGTGCACGCCTTTAATCCCAGCACTCTGGGAGGCAGAAGCAGGCAGATTTGAGTTCAAGGCCAGCCTGGTCTACAAAGTGAGTTCCAGGACAGCCAGGGCTACACAGAGAAACCCTGTCTCACAGAAAAAAAAAAAGAAAAAAAAAAAACTTTCTTTAAAAATCTTAATGTTAGTTGCTTCAGGACTGAAATTTTAAATATTATCAAATATTTGAGAAATTTAAATTACAAGGGCTTAAATTTTTGGTAAAAATCCATCATTGTAAAATTCTCGGGGCTAGAAAAGGAGAAATCATTTGAAATGTAAATAAATTATATCGAATAAAAAAAATATTTCTGGCTGAAAAAAAAAATTCTCTATCTTCTACACATTAACCAAAGAGATTCATAAAATGGGGCCAGTAAGATGGATGACTTTATCAATGGAGCCTACATGGTAGAAGTAGAAAACAGAGTCTCAGAAAGTGACCTCTGACCTCCTTCTGATGTTTTTTCACATGCACACCACCACCATACACACAGCCAAACATTACTAAACAAGTATCTTTTTAATGGAAAATATCACTCAAGTATTCTAGTCGCATAGATTTTACTTAGAATAATCACAAAATTAGTATGCCTAAATTGCTCATTTTGGTTTGAGTACATGAAGAAAAATTAATACATACTTGTTTTATGTTACATGGTGGACAAAATTGGTTTATAATGAGAATACTATCTAGATAACCAGTACATACTGGAAACTGAGTGTTCTCAAGTGCTGAATAGAAAAGAGCATATGTATGACTACACAGAGATTAAATGAGTAGAGATGAACAAGATGTCTCCATGTCTAGATTCCCATAATGCCTTAGTAAGTGTCTGCCCTCCCTCCCATTGTTTTCACCAGTATACAGTCTGCAACACACGCAGCTTTACTTTCGTCTGTTATAAATTCTTTCTCCTCTCAGATAGGAAGTGGGGAAAGGCATTTCTCCATGAAAAAAAAGGAGAATGTGGGTGCCTTAAGCAAGTGACTTAGCTTCTCTGAGGTCATCTAATACTGATCTAGCCAAGGAAAGAATATTGCCAGCCTTGGAGAGTCTGTTAAGAAATTCTAGATAGAGATGCTCCACTTGAAAGTCCAGCAAGTCCCTGGGTTTCAGAGTCCTTCTAAGGGTCCTCCCACTGTTCTTCCACTTCACACATTACATATCCAAGATGCATAATTATGCTCTAGTCCTGCGCATGTTCTCACCCAAGACCAAATTTGATTCCCTTTGTTTGAGAACCAAAACATATCTAACACATACCCAAGAAACTATGTCTCTACTTTCTAATGCAACTACTCAAACAAAAACTTGGAAGGACAATCCCTGCCATAGTACTAAGGTATCAATGAAAGGACACAGAATCCAAACAGAGAGAGAGAGAGAGAGAGAGCAGAGACAGAGACAGAGAGACAGACAGAGAGACAGAGAGACAGTGAGAGACAGAGAAAGAGAGACACAGACACAGAGACAGAGACACAAACAGAGACAGAGACAGACAGAGAGAGGGATAGCCAGAGATAGAGAGACACACAGAGACTGAGCTGTCAGCTTAATAGGATTCCCAGGACAAACTGACAACCGTCCTGATGAAAAATGGGCCTCTACCCTCCCTCTGTTGCAATGGCTGCCCCCCAAACAATTCTCAAAAGGTCCCATAGTTGGAGTCCCCTCAATATTTACTGATGGGGGAAAGAGGAGAGCTGTAGCAGTAATGTACTACTTCCCTGAGGATGAACCCCCTATTCTCTGATTCAGAGAGCTGCCCTATCACTCCCTGCCCCAATATAAAGAATTTTATGTTATCTATCTAACTCTAAAAGAAGGGCCCCCTTAACCTCTTTTCAGACAGTTTGTATGCTGTTAATTTGCTCCCCTGGCTGTCAATATCCTTTGTCAAACTAGAAGCCAACCCGCTTTCCCCTCTACTCATACAGGTCTCCACCCTCCTACAGGAAAGAGACTCCCCATCTACATCCAGCATGTCAGATCTCACAGTCCCCTGCTGGATCTCTGCAGATTTAAGCCTGAGCTCAACCAAGGACCAGGCTGCCTATCATAGCTCACTGACTCACAAGACACAGAGACACAGAGACAGAAAGAGACACAGATAGTGAAACACAGAGACAGAGACAGAGGCACAGAGAGATACAGAGACAAAGGGCTAGGGCCATGGCTTCATGGGTGAGTGCTTGTTTTATACTGAGTTTGAATCCCCATTACACACATAAAACTCCAAGTGTGTCTGATCATACCTGTAACCCCAGTGTTGTAGTGGCAGAGATAGAAGGATTCCTAGCTACCAGCCTAGTTCCATATCTTGTCACTGAGGATAAGGTGAAGAGTGATAGTAGGAACCCCTACATCCTTCTCTGACCAACATGAGAGAGAGAGAGAGAGAGGCAACTATATATATATATATACATATATATATATATATGTATATATATATAACCACATATAAGTGTAGTCTTTCTTCACCCCTCATCCAGGAAAGTTCTCTTTGAAACAAATGAAGACCGCTGCAGAGAACCACGACCAATTAAAATGCAAAGTTATGGAGCCCAGTCCCATTATATACATCTACAAAACACTTCTGAGCCAAAGACTTAACAGAACATTGTAGAAGAGAGGACAGAAAGATTCTACAAGGAAGAAAATCATGTAGTTTGCTATGAGACTGTGTCTCCTACTAAAGTTAGGAACTACACAAATAATGTCTCATCAACATGACTGCCCAAATGGGAACTGAACAAGGATGACACCAATGGTCATGCCAAAGTGGATTAAGGAAAGCCAATGAGCCCTTAAGCCTACACAAAAACTTCAGGTAACTAAGGAATACTAAGAGTGGAAAAAAATAGTTTTCCCCGAGGAGGATCATACCAATTGGTTATCCAATACCAAATGGTCATTCCTGAAAATATACATACAAGTAACACTATAAAGCCTGAGCAGTTTATATTTAGGAATATATACATATGTGCATATTTATGCATGTAACAACAATTACTGAAAACAGAGGCCATAAATTTGAAAGAGAGCAAGGAGAGATATATGGCAGTGTTTGGAGGGAGCAAAGGAAAGAGTGAAATGCTGTAATTATATTATAATATCAAAAATAAAATAATTTTAAAAGAAAACAAAAGTATGATGGCATATAGTTATAATGCTATCCTTAAAGAGGCAGAAACAGCAGGATTCTGGGACACACTGGTCAGCCAGACTAGCAAAATTCATAATCCATATGCCAAAAGATAGATCCTGTCCAAACAAGCTGGATGTCATTCTGAGGAATGAATGACACATCAGGATGACCTCTGACCTCCACGCATCTATGTATATCATACACACATGTTCATGCAAGAACATTCATATACACAGAACTCAATTTTATAAAGATAATGTCTCCTTTGAGGGTAAATATCTTGTAAATTTATGGTTAATATAAAAGTTGACTATGCTCTTCTTTCTCTCCATGGTGTGGGATCCATTAGTCTTTCCTTATCTCATGGGAACTAGAGGTTGGATAATGTGCTTAGTTGATAATGCTATGGTTGCTGCTATGACTCTTGCCTTTGCTTCTGAAACACATATCCCCCTCTAGCTAGCTCAAACCCATACTATATGAACTTGTTTACTTTTCTTCATTAGTCCATTCAAGTTTTTTGACACATCTAAGTTCATGCTCAAATAAGCATCACAACAATTCCATTGAGAGTAGCTGTGTCTTAACTGTTTTTATTATGCAGGCCAGGACCCCAGTACATAGGATGGTGCTGACCACCTTGAGGATAGATTTTCTAATCTTGCCTCCCCCAATCTAGAAACTACCTCACTGGCATGACCCCGAAACCTCTCTCCAAAATGTTTCTAGAACCTGTGAACTTGACAATCAAGATCTACCATCACAAAGAATATTCCAGATGCCAGAAGCACTGTCCTGGAGGAAAGAGGCAACCTGGATACAAAGATACGTTAAAGCGAGTCAGAATATAAGGAGCTTGAAATAGCAGGATATAACATCACAGCTGTAGAGGAGCAAGCTGTAGGAATTTATTTTGTGATATTATGTAAATGAAAAGAAGTACTGAAACATAATTTCATTCCCAAGTTGGCACAGTGTACTTCCATGCTGTTTATCAACCCAGGGGCTGACTGATAGATAGGCTATAAACAGGTGGGAAGAAAAACAAATGGCATTCCTGGTGGGCTCATCAGCATTTGCAGCATCAAGGTGTCTTGGAAATTACACTACTTGCAAATTTCCCTTTGTTTCTCTTCCTTCTTTTTCTGTTCCTCTCTTATCTGTTAACTGGCATCTACCTGTTTATATGCTTATTTATCTTTTAAATCTTCATCTATTATTTATCCTTCATCTATATATCTATCATCTACTCTTTCATCTATTATCTAGATATAGATTTTCATCTATCTATCATGTATATGTGCATGTGGATGCACATTGTTGTTGTGTACAAATGTGCATGTGTATGTGAGAATAAACACATGTGCCCATGTATGCATATGCTCGTGTGTGTGAAGCTGATGGTGGGTATCTTCGTCTACCCTCTACCTTATTTTTTGACACATGCTCTTACACTGAACCCAGAACTCACTATTTTGGTTAGACTGTCTAGCTAGTGCACCGATACAGCTGGTACAAAGTCAAGCTGTCCTCTGAAGGGGAAGCAAGGCTGCTTATAGGAAAGATGGATAAAATATGTAAGACACAGATATTGGAGGGCTGCTTGGTGAATACCAGCCAGCCTTGAATAAATTTCTCATAGCCTTCTTATATAACAGTCCTGTAGGAAGTTAGCCACAAGCTAACAGAAACAATTTTGCTAAAATGTACACAAGACACTTGTTCCCATCTCAAAAGCCTCTCTGTTCCTTCCACCAAGGTCAATAGAATCTTCAGCCCCTGGCCTTGAGCCTCAGGTGCACCTCCTCTTATTCTTCCATGCCTCAGCAGGCTGGGAAATCTGCCAACAGGCCCTGATCTGCCTTGACTCTGCCTGGCAGACAGACTTTTTCCTCTTTTTTTTATTGGCTGCTTCAGCGAAACAGCAAACAGCTCCCACCTGGCTAGCAAGCCCCTGGGATCTACCAGTGTTCCTCTCTCCCAGCCACTGGATGCTGATGTTATAAGCAGGTGCTGCCATGTCCAGTTTTTATGCAATGCAACCTGGGTATCCAAACTCAAGTCTTCCTGCTTACACAGCAATCACTTTACCCACTGTTTTCAGTAAAGAAACTACTAATACCATTAGTGAGAAACTAGAAACAAGAGGAAAGCAGAAGTTTCTTGCAAAAAAAAAAATAGATTGCTCTGTATTTCTGTGATGCAACAATATCACCAAAAGCAATTTGGAGAGGAAGGGGTTTATTTATCTTACACTTCCACGCCACTGTTCATCATCAAAGAAAGTCAGGACAGGAACTCAAATGAATGACTTGGAGGAAGACGCTGATGCTGAGACCATACAGGGACGGGTTTGCTCCCCTTGACTTGCTCAGCCTGCTTTCCTATAGAAACTAGGACCATCAGCCTGGGGATGTCACTGCCCACAATGGACTTGATCATCCCTCTTCAATCACTAATTAAAGGTTGCCTTATCTAATTGAGGCATTTTATCAATTTAGATTCCCTCCTCTCAAATAAATTTAGCGTATGTCAAGTTGACATCAAGTATACAGCAGGCCCTAGAAATACTGACTTTTTTCAGGTATAAAGACCAAGTAGCCAGGACTAGGTTGATGGCTCAGTAGTTAAAGTGCTGGCCATGAATGCATGAGGATCTGAATTCAATCCCCAGAGCCCACATAAAAAGCCAGTTGTGTTTAATCCCAAGACCATAGAGGCAGATAAATGCAGATCATTGGGGCTCGCTGCCCAGTCAGTCTAGCCCATGTGGTGAACCCCAGGCTAATGAGAAACCATGTCTCAAAAACGAAACAAGATAGCTCCTGAGGAACAATATCCAAGAATGCATGTGTTCACATGTGCTCACACATGAACACACACATATCTCAAAGATAAACAGTCAAGTTACCTAGTAACAAGCAAACCCAAGCAAACATAAAGATAAGAGAGAAAATTAAATCTCTGCATATTTAAAATTTGGTGGGTAGTAAAGTAACAAATGAAGTTTGAAAATGGATCTGTTCCAGTGTAACCCATGGCCCTGGTTGGTAGTAAAAGCAACTTTAGTCCTAAGTCTGTTTTAAGGATTGCTGAAGTTCTGATCCAGAATCATCAAAAAAGGACCAGAGAACAGAAATATTGGGAATGGCCCAGGCATAGCAAAACCATACAGGAAGAAATCATGCTGGGAATCAAGCTTGTTGGAGAAAATTCTTAGTTCATTGAAACACATGTGGGTGTCTCTGCAAATAGTTACTATTTTGAAGAGTTTGAAAGGTTAAGGGTAATTCATTCACAGCTTGTGCTTCATATTAAAAGCTTCATATTAAACATGCATTAAATGTGGTTTGTTCAATTAAAAGCAAAAGGAAGAAAAGGTTTCCTAAGCTAAGGGCTGTGTTCTCTCATAGTGAGAAACACACTACCATCTGAAGGCTGCTGGGAGACGTGTTCTCTGGTGCTGGCATCACATCCATCTAGAGGAGCAACAACCATTTGAGTCTGAGGCATTTAAATCTTCATCCCTTGTTTTGAGGTTCTGCAGAATCACCTTGCCCTTGCCTTCAGAATTCTTATTAATGAGGGAGCATGTGGAGTGGGTAACCAACAGAGAGAGGCTGATGGGTACCATGCAAAGGTACTGAAAGTTTCCTGGGAACCAAGAAGAAAGCTTTCACTCAACTTCCTCTTTCCCTGTATGGCATTGACAGTCTCCAGTCTGATTTTAGGACAGCCCAAATCACACCTCTGGGTATACATCCTAATGTTTTCACCTTCCTGCTAAAACTAACACTGATGAAATACCCCATCTCCATGGTGTGTTTTCTACTTATTGTCTGTTACTATAATGAAATACATGAACCAGGTTAACTTTATAAAGACAAGAAGTTCATTCAGTTCATAGTTTTTTGGAGTATGAAGCAACACAACTGGCTCCAGAAGGGCCCATGGCACTTGGAAGGAATGTAAGCATAAAAAGGCACCATGTGTCAAAGTGGCATGCAAGAAAAGCTAGGCATCCCATAATCCCCTTGAAGGGTACATGTCCCATGACATGACTTTCTCCCACTAAGCTCCATCTCATAAAGGTACTGCCACATGCCATCCTTGCAATACTGAGAATCATATCACTGACACGAGAAACTTTGTGAGACATATTTAAACTATATCCACATGCCACAGTAAATACCTGCTAACTGCTGGAATATTTTACTTAGGTGAGTGGCTGCCATTGCTGCTGCCTACAGTTCTCTCTTATGCCTTTCAACATAAACTATGAGGCAATAAAACTAATATTAAAGAGAAGGGGTGGAGTGGAAGAGAAAGCACTGCTGCATGCTTTGGTATGTGATGTGCTGGACTTTTCTACAGCCATAGGAAACACATTCTGGTTGGGATGGGCATTCCCAGAGCCATGAATTGGGAGAAGAAATCAGGCAGTCAGAATACCGCATTTCCTGTGAGCTCACATATCGTTTCTGTCCTGCGAGAATGCTTTAACAAGGATCAATAAATCTTTTTGCAATCCAGATGTTGTGGGTCCACCTCCAAAACCCACGAATTAAAGGGTGCTATGTTAGGGGATAATAGAACTTTTGAGAGCTAGATATCTTACTGAAGGTCTTTGGGTCATTATGGGTGTGCCCTCACAGGTGGTAGAACCTTGTTGGTTCCCTTCACTCACCCCCTTACTCCTTAACTCATGAGGTATGTGGTTTTCCTTTCCCATGCCCTCCTACTACACTCCGTATTCACAACAGGCCAAAAGCAATGGAACAATATATATAGGTTATGATTGTGTGGTCCAAAATACCCTTTTCTCTTTATAATGTAGTTAAGTCAGATATTTTATTACTGTCATAGAAAGCTGGCCTACACACTTCCTAGTCAGAAAAAAATGAAAATATCAGGCTGAATGCTGAATGGGTTTCAAGCTCTATCCCAGCAATGAACCTCTGCCATGCACCTGTGGCTTGGCTTCTGTTTCCAGAAACTAACAGGTGGTTGCTATGAACTCTTCTGATCAGTCAACCAAATGTCATAGCATGCTTCCATATAGACACATCTTACCCAAGGTGCTTCTAAATGCAGTTAGCCCTCAAATACTGTGGGATCTATCTGTATGTGAGGAGTCAAGCACCTATGAACCAGAAACACTCAAAAGATTACATCCTATGAAACACATACAGATATTTTCTTACTATTATTCCCTGAGCAATATAGTGTGACATCTATTAGCACAGACTTCACATTATATTAGGTAGTAGAAGTAATCTAGATACAATTCATGGCAAATGAGAGTGTGAACATGGATTTTTGCACACATTACACTACTTTTTAAAAGGCAATTGAACATCTATAGGGATAGAGAACCAAGCCCTGTGAGAACTAAGGAATAAGTACACATCATGTTGTGTTCCCTACAATAGCTCTAGACAAGCTGAAAAGCCTATTACCCCATGAAAGACACAGAATGGAGTAGCCATGTATGCAAAATATAAAATCTGAGAGCAGATCTGGAGTCAGCGTCTACTCTCTGAACTGTGCACGTTCCTCTCATTCCTTGCCACTATAACACACCCAGTTCCTAAAACAATTGATCATCATGGTCAGTTACCATTTGAGTTCCTAAGTATTAATAATCTTGGAGAATGCAATTGATATTTTACTCCCTGTGATTTTGTAAACTAAGACAAAGTTTTAAAGGCATTTAACTCCCCAAAAATATATTTTTAAAAGCTTCTAGAGGCATGGAACTTTAGGCAAACCTTGGATATACACACAATATTGTATAAAATAATCAATGAAGACGTGAAGACATGAAGACATGGGTTAAGAGTTAAGATTGAGGGCAGGTGGTGGTGGCACATACCTTTAATCTCAGCACTCAAAAGCAAGTCAATCTTTGAGTTCAAGGCCAGCCTGATCTGCATAGTGAGTTCCAGGACAGTTAGGTCTACACAAAGAAACCCTGTCTTGAAAACCAAAAAGTAAAACAAAACAATACAACAACATCAACAACAAGGCATAAGCGTTAATATTAAGGGCTGGCTATATGGTTCAATATGGAAAGGTGATTGCCCCTAAGTCTGATGATCTGAGTTTGAAATATGATTTACATGATGGAAGGAAAACACCAGCTTCCCCAAGTTTTCCTTTAACATACAAAACACTGGAATGTACTGTACTATGTACACACACACACACACACACACACACACACGCACTAAACATTTTTAATTAAGAATTAGTATTGAAATGAATACGGTGGTACACTCCTGTAATCCCAGCACTCAGGAAGCTGAGACAGAAGTGCTTTAAGTTGAGGCCACACTGGACTATAGGAAGAACCCAAGCCAGCCACAGATACATGGCAAGACCTAGTCTCAAAATAAACTCAAAAAGAAAAATAAAAGAAAGACTTAACACTGAAGAAATGTGTGAATGAGGTCTCAGCTACAAGTATCACTTTGTCTGACTCATTTCTTCATTAAATAGCATCCAGATAAACGTTTGATTGACTTTCTCACACATCTCAATCATTTCAACACATTTCCCAAACCTATTGGCACCTCACAGAGCTGTGCCAGACACATCCAGTACTTTCCCCGAGTAAACTCAAGACTGCGGCCTTTTACCAAGGCCTTCATTGCTTTTAGCATGATACGTGTTGTGTATCTGAGTGTGTCTATACATATTTATATATGTGGATGTACATGTGTATGCAGGAACACATATACAAGTGTTCAAATACATATGAAGATTCAAAAAATTATGTTGGGTATCTTCAACACACACACACACACACACACACACACACACCTCAAAAACAAAAATCAAAGTAAACAAGCAAAAGACCAATAAGACAAAAAATGCCCAAAGCAAAAATGAGACAAAAAATTCTTCAAAAATACCATTGAGTTTATTTTGTGTTGACCAAGTCCTCCTGGGCATGCAGCCTGTGCTGAAGTAAGATTTCATGAGAGAAAACTGATTTGTCTTTTGCCAGCAGATACTGATTACAGGCAGCTTCTAATTTAAAGGTGGAAGCCCATGTCCACACCCACCTCTCTGCTGGAATCTTGTCTTTTTTAAAGGGTCAAGCAGAATTTTAAAACCTTTTTATTTATGTGTGTATGGAGATATGCACGCACATGCATATGGTGTGTGTGATGAGGTCAGAATATAGAGAGTAGAGGAAGCACTGAATGAACTACTGAGTGAACAAGTACTATTGATATGAGATAGCCAAGTCAAGAATTCCAAGGCCTCAGCCATATAGAAAATCACAAAGGTCATTCTCTGTAGGGCCCAACTTCAGTGGAAGGCCAAGTTTTCCTCAGCATTCCAATTGCAAGTAACCAGTATGTACAAAAATTGGCAACTGTAGCTTCCTTCTCCCAGATGTTTACAACCTGAGACTGCTAACCTATGGAGACTGCCTTCTGAAACTAGCTAATCTTAAACATAATAAACACACTGAGGTTACAGCTTGCCAGTGCTGGTAGTGCTATTCCATGAGAGTGAGCAGGATACACACATTTGACACCACATTTCCTGTACATGTATCTGTGTGTCTGTCCTTTCTGCATTCCATCCCTCCTGCTAGTCAGGGTCCCAAAACCCAAAACATGCAGGACGGGCATGGCATCAAAGAAGAACTTACAAGAGAAAGTTCTTAAGTTCTGGAGCCCATGCGCATATCACTATGCCTGGAATCAAGTGCCTTTACCCATTGTGCCCTCTCCCTGACCTGGATTTTTTTCATAAAATAAAAGTGGACATAATGTGGCAGTCAGCAAGTGCAAGGTGGGGGTCTGAGACCATGTCTTTAAGACTCACATAAATGTATATAAAAGATGGACTCAGCAGAGTATATCTATAATCCCAGCTCTGGGAAATCAGAAACATCCAGATCCCTAAAGAGCTCCAGGTTCACTGATAGACCCTGTCTCAAAATTAAGATGGACAGCAATTGAGGAAAACATCTGATGTCAACCTCTGGCCTACACACATACACACACAGAGACACACACACACAGACACACCACATGTATACATGTGTAAACATTCATATGAACAGACACATATGTCACACACACATATAAGGGGAGATGAGGAAAAGGAAGTAGGGGAAAGGCAAGAAGGAAGGGAGAGAAGAAAAAGAGACAGCAGCCATAGGAAGAGACAAAGAACAAGATGCAGGAACATTCAGACGGTGAAACAAAGAGGAAATACAGAACAGTCAGATAAAAGCCCCATCACACCTGGGGTTCCCACTACCTTCAAAGTGAGCTAGCTTGGCTCACACGTGGGAGAGCCCAGTATCACCACAACTGCACGGAAAGTTGCCAAGCAAAAAGAAAAACAATCACAGAGTAACGAGCATATGAGCCTTTTTGCCTCTTCCAAGGAATCAAACAGTGACTCAGAACAGTGCGTAGAAATCAAAGACGGCTGCTTCAAAGCTTCAGCAAAGATGAAAAGAGGATAGAAAGCAGCATGACTAACAGCAGCAGGCGGAGCCAAGATGAAGCCCACTCCATCATTAGCTCCTGAAAGTCAGCTTCGACTTTGAAAAGCCACTCAGAGATTTGTACAGTGAGCTTTATGGAAAGTTCCATAGCAGACACAAGAATGAGGCATCCTAGGTATAGGAAATGGAAAATAAAACTACACTTATAAAAAGCTTCCAGATCAATACATGCCCTGACTCCAAAGAAGGATGCTCTTCCACTACATCATATAGATTAAGCTCAATTAAGGTGATAGCTCCCGAGTTAGATCATGGAAAATTGGCTCTCAAGTTAGTATATACCCTGACTTCCCTTTTTAAAAATGATTTTTCTGCCATGTCCCCAAGTGTGGGAAAGGAATGAATGTTAGTCCTACATTATTTTTAAATATTTAGGATTTGACAGTGGGTTTCAATATAAAACTAATGACATGGCCTCTCTTTCCTTCTCTCCATCATAAAATATTTCTCCCTGTCACTCATGTTTTCTGGTAAACACACATTGTGTTACTGCAGAGTGAGTTCCATCAGCTCTACATGTGACACAGCTCCACACCATTTGTGAAAAATTGAGTGGTTATACTTAGTGATGGATACAAGTTATTAGGCCTCTTACAAAATGGGAACTTCAAGAAAAAAGCTATGTTGTTCCCAGTGACAGGGTGCCACATCACCTGAATTATGGGGGTCCATCTTCTTTTCTTCAGAAATCTCATAAACACTCCACTCTAAAACATTACTCATGATGTTGTCCTTCTTAGGATATTTCTAGACATACACATTTCAGGCTATCTGTGGAAGAACATATCAGTAAATAGCTAAGCACACTGGAGAGCTACGGTGATGACTTAGGACATGAAACACTTGCTGCATAGGCATAAGGTACCAAGTTCAGATCTTCACTACCCATGAAAACACAGGGCAGCTGTAGCAGAAGCCTACAGACTGTGCACTGAGGAAGAGACAAAGGCCAGAGATCCTTGGAGAAAGTTGACTACCTAAATTAACCAAAAGTTAATCTAGGTTCAGCAAGATGCTCTACCACAACAAGTAGAGTGGAAAGCAATAGACAAAATTATTCACTGTCCACTTTGAATCTCCATGTGATCTCATTCTTCTGTGCACACATACTCACACACATGTATGTGTCCTCACACTTCCTAACATATATATACTCATACACATCACATGTGCACACATACAAAAATAGAAAAGTAAAATAATTCAAAAGAACAAAACATGGTATCTGAAAAGAACAGTTTGATAAAAATTAATTTAAAAGGAAAATTTAATGCTGTTCTTTCAGAAGCATTGATGGTAAAGCAGATATATTTTTAATCTAATGATCTTCTTGATTTTTCCCATATACTAAATCCTTCTCATTACTTCATGGAATAACAATCTTCAAGATCCTAAGAACACCTTTACAGTACTTCAGTAGACTGAAGTTTCCAGTGTTTGATATTTGATTCTTACACAATTTGCATGGAACAGTACACACACACACACACACACACACACACACACACACACGTGTGCACACTACATGTGGAGATCCAAAGCACTTGGAAAATATCTCTTCTTGCTGACAATGTTCTGCAGCATCTTAAGTCACATGAAACCTTCCTCTGTGGCTATACCTAACTGGTACACACATATGCCTTTTTTATGATTTGACAAGATTATGGATAAACATGCAAGGAAGAAAAGAAAGCTATCTGTATGACATTGAATGTTCTCCCTTTATTGATTCATTTTATGGCATTATAGTTGGCTATTTCTATAACAGACACCATGTTTACCAGACCTAAATCATTACTGTTTCAGAAAAACAACACTGACCCTGTGTTTATTCCTATTATTTTATTCTGTGACAATTTCACACATGTATATGATACATTCTGATTATTCTTATCTTCCACCCTCTCTCATGTCCTTCTTACCCCTGTAATGCTTCCCCCTCTCTTTCCTAAAAATCTAAAAATTTCCCAGACTCATAGCTTTTTTGCCTTGTGACCCACTGAATTTAAGCATGGCCATGTGTGCACCCATGGATTTAGAGCTACTCACTACAGGCCATTGGGCTCGCAAGTGGTAAACAACTAAAGCAGTAACTCCTCCTCTTCCAGAACCTATCAATGGTCAATAATTCAGTGGGGAGAGGCAGAGTCCCCTGCAGCCCTTCCCATACACTGACTGGATTTTTAATGCAACCCGCTGAACAGAAACAGATGGTGTATGATGTTCCTAATTAAATAACGAGGACAGAATCTTACTCCCTCAACAAAGCTGTCTTTAGATGAGGCGTGCTACACAGCACGTACACGAGCCATGAAAAGGAGTCTGCCAAGCAGGGCACCCCCCTTGATATCATCAATCAAGTCAGTAATCATTCCTTCCCTTGTCTCTCCTCTGGCCCTGAGCTACATCTTCCTGTTTTTATGCACATTGACAAACATGAACAAAGATGGAATGATGCCAAAAGTTAGTCACTAACTCTTAAGTCAATAGAAGAATACCTGGAAATTTGAAATTTTTCCCAAGTGAAAATGCTTGTGCATAGCTAAGAAGATTAATACTCAGTGACCACATTTGGTGATTTAAATATGCTCAGCTCAGCGAGTGGCACTATTAGGAGGTGTGGTCTTGTTGGAGTAAGTGTGGTCTAGTTGAAGGAAGTGTGTGTCACTGTCGAGGTGGGCATTGATACTCTCCTCCTGGCTACCTGGAAGTCATTCTCTTCTCCTAGCTGTCTTGGATCAAGATGTAGAACTCTCAGCTCCTTCTTCAGCACCATGTCTGCCTGGATACTGCCACAATTTAGTGTTGTCTTTTATAAGAGGTTATGTTGTCCCTTCACAGTAATGGAAGTCCTAATTAAGACACGACACCAAGATATCAAACCAACTCTTAAGTTCTACGCATCTCTCTACATAAAAACACACCAGATGTGCTCCTGGGTTTACCAATGATAAGTGTAATCCTTATCTTCATTGCCTAACCCCTTTGACAAATGCAAAGACAAAAGTCAAGGCACATACAGAAATAAATCTAATTTTCTATATTTCTAATTTTTACAAAGTCTGTACTGATAATTAGAGTTGAAAACATTTGTCAGAATAATTTTATAGACTATAGTATTTGGCTCCTATTTTCTGTATCACTATGACCTTACTATAAATAAAAAGGGATGTATTCTGGGTCACAAGCCATTTTGTCCTCACTCTACCTACTGAGAAAAGAAGAAAAACATTAAGAATGCAGTAAAGTACCTACAAGACTTTCATTAATTTCAGGTAAGGGGATTTGTGACTAGTCTACCAAAGCTGGTCATAATGGTTTGAATGAGAATGACCCCATTGTCTCATATGTATAAGTACTTGGTACCCTGTAGGAGGCACTTTTTGGGAAGGATTAAGAGATATGGCCTTACTTGATCCTAGGGGCTGAAAACATCCAATGGAAAAAAGATAGCCTTTTCAACAAATGGTGCTGGCTCAATTTGAAGTCAACATGCAGAAGAATGCGAATTGATACATCCTTATCTCCTTGTATTAAGCTCAACTCCAAATGGATCAAGGACCTCCACATAAAGCCAGACACTCTGAAGCTAATAGAAAAGAAACTGGGGAAGACCCTTGAGGACATCGGTACAGGGGGAAAGTTTCTGAACAGATCACCAATAGCGTATGCTCTAAGAGCAAGAATTGACAAATGGGACCTCATAAAATTACAAAGTTTCTGTAAAGCAAAGGACACCATCAAAAGGACAAATTGGCAACCAACAAATTGGGAAACAATCTTCACCAACCCTACATCAGATAGAGGGCTAATATCCAATATATACAAAGAACTCAAGAAGTTAGACCCCAGAAAACCAAATAACCCTATTAAAAATGAGGTACAGAGTTAAACAAAAAAAATCTCACCTGAAGAACTTCGGATGGTGGAGAAGCATCTTTAAAAATGCTCAACTTCATTAGTCATCAGGGAAATGCAAATCAAAACAACCCTGAGATTTCACCTTACACCAGTCAGAATGGCTAAGATTAAAAACTCAGGAGGCAGCAGGTGTTGGCGAGGATGTGGAGAAAGAGGAACACTCTTCCACTGCTGGTGGGGTTGCAAATTGGTGCAACCACTTTGGAAATCAGTCTGGTGGTTCCTCAGAAAACTGGGCACCTCACTTCCAGAAGATCCTGCTATACTACTCCTGGGCATATACCCAGAGGATTCCCCAGCATGTAATAAGGATATATGCTCCACTATGTTCATAACAGCCCTATTTATAATAGCCAGAAGCTGGAAAGAACCCAGGTATCCCTCAACAGAAGAGTGGATGCAAAAAATGTGGTATATCTACACAATGGAGTACTATTCAGCCATTAGAAACAATGAATTCATGAAATTCTTAGGCAAATGGATGGAGCTGGAGAACATCATACTAAGTGAGGTAACCCAGTCTCAAAACATCAATCATGGTATGCGCTCACTCATAAGTGGATATTAGCCTGGAAAACTGGAATACCCAAAAAAAATCCACACATCAAATGAGGTACAAGAAGAATGGAGGAGTGGCCCCTGGTTCTGGAAAGACTCAGTGTAGCAGTATAGGGCAAAACCAGAACAGGGAAGTGGGAAGGGGTGGGTGGGAGAACAGGGGGAGGGAAAGGGGCTTATGTGACTTTCAGGGAGTGGGGGACCAGAAAAGGGGAAATCATTTGAAATGTAAATAAAAAATATATCGAATAAAAAAAAAGAGGTATGGCCTTGTTGGAGGATGTGGTTCACTACAGGCAAACTTTTGAGGTTTCAGTAACTTCTTAGGTTACAGCTCTTTTATGGATGGTGGGTGTCCACTTTGATCTTTGTGCTGCTTATGGCTAATGATTCCTTCCTCTCCATGTTCTGTTCATTGTTCGGATAAAGCACAAAGAGGGTAGGTACCATGAGTTAATTATCCTGTTAATCTAAGGATCCCAGAACATCAACCTGCATAAATGGTACTCAGATAAGTGTATCTGACATTTAGCTAACAAAAGCTAGCTGTAGTGGTTTGAATGAGAATGTCCCCATAGGGCCCATTGGATCAACATCAACTTGATCCCCAGTTGGTGGTACAGTTTGGAAAAGACTAAGAGGTATAGCCTTTTTGGAAGAAGTATGTCACTGGAAGTGGGCATTGAGGTTTCAAAACCCCACCCTATTCTCAGTTAGCTCTCTCTATCTATGCTTATAGATCAAGATATAAGTTCTCATCTACTGTTCCAGTGCTATAACTAATTGTCTGTGGCCATACTTCCTATAATGGTGGTCATAGACTCTGAGCCCACAAAACTTTAAGCCCACAATAACATTTTTCTCCAATAAGTTGCCTTAGTCACAATGTCCTATCACAGCAACAGAGAGGTTACTATGATAGAGACGGTTGCTTTCTTCACCTAAAGTATTTATAGATTCCTTGAAGTCCTGCCTTCCTCACCAGATGCATCTTCTTCTAAAACACATATACAAACTCCAAGATGAGTACCCACCTCAGTTGTGTTTCCTTGGATTTTATCAGGGTTTCATTGTACCAAGTGATTTTTAAAAACTGTGTTCTAATGCATACTTAAAGATAAGGCTTGAACTAATTTTGTTATGTTCTGTCTACTGTGCTTGCCAATGGTATCCCAGTACAGTTCAAGAAGGATAAAGCTGCATTCTGGTTTCCATCTACACCTGGACCTGATCCTATGCCACAGTGCCTGGAGTTGATCCTTTGCCAAAGAACTCCATACCCAAATACCACTGGGAGAGAACTAGTCTCCCAGGAGTGAACACAGGTAAGACCACCACTTCTGCTCAAATTCCTGGCCCAAGAGGGACCTGCCCAGAGCCCTCAGGATACAGGAACCAAGGAAAAGCTAGGGACAGGATCATTCCAGTTTCTATCTGCAACCCAGACAGAAACCCTGTGCTACAGCCCCCCATACCCAAATTCCTCCTGGTCTCCTAGGAGTACTGACACATAGGCCTGCAGGAGGGATAAGGGACAGTCAGAGACAGCAAAACCAGTTAACACTACAGATATCCAGATGGTGAGAGGTAAGGGCAAGAACATAAGCAACAGGAATCAAGGCTACTTGGCATCATCAGAACCCAGTTCTCCCACCACAGCAAGCAAGTCTTGGATACCCCCAACACACCAGAAAAGCAAGACTCTGATTTAAAATCACATCTCAGGGATGATGACAGGGGACGTTACGAAGGACATAAATAACGCCTTTAAAGAAATACAGGAGGTAAACAGTTAGAAGCCCTTAAAGAGGAAACATAAAAATACCTTAAATAATTAGAGGAAAATACAACAAAACAGGTGAAGGAATTGAACAAAACCATCCAGGATCTAAAAATGGAAATAGGAACAATAAAGAAATCACAAAGAGAGACAACACTGGACATAGAAAACCTAGGAAAGAGATCAGGAGTCATAGATGCAAGCATCACCAACAGAATGCAAGAGATAGAATAAAGAATCTCAGGTGCTGAAGATACCATAGAAAACATTGACACAATGGTCAAAGAAAATGCAAAATGCAAAAAGCTCCTGACCCAAAGCATCCAGGAAATCCAGGACACAATGAGAAGAACAAACCTAAGGATTATAAGTATAGAAGAGAGGAAGGATTTCCAACTTAAAGGGCCAGTAAATATCTTTAACAAAATTATAGAAGAAAACATCCCTAACCTAAAAAAGAAATGCCCATGAACTTAAAAGAAACCTATAGAATTCCAAATAGATTGGACCAGAAAAAAATCCTTCTGTCACATAATAATCAAAACACCAAATGCACAAAACAAAGAAAGAATATTAAAAGCAGTAAGGTGGAAAAGGTCAAGTAACATATAAAGGTAGGCCTATCAGAATTACACCAGACTTCTTACCAGAGGCGATGATAGTTAGAAGATAAAAGAACACAAATGCCAGCCCAGACTACTATACTCAGCAAAACTCTCAATCACCATACATGGAGAAACCAAGATATTCCATGATAAAACCAAATTTACACAATATCTGTCCACAAATCCAGCCCTACAAAGGATAATAGATGGAAAACTCCAACACAAGGAGGGAAACTACACCCTAGAAAAAGATAGTAAATTATCTTATACCAACAACCCCAAAAGAAGATATCCATACAAACATAAAAATAACATCAAAAATAACAGAAAGCAACAATCACTATTCCATAATATCTCTTAACATCAATGGACTCAACTCCCCAATAAAAAGACATAGACTAATAGAAATATTTTATGCAAATCATCAATTTTATCAGAAAAGGTTTGTGATTTCTCTTTCAATTAATTTAGTTATGTTTTTATATTTACTATTTTATCTGCATTATCTTTCATAATAATCTTCAATTTTAACATGTTTTTCTATATATTTCTATTTTATCAGAAATATTTTCCATGTAAATCTCTGATTTTATCACAAAATGTTTTAATTCCACTTTCAATTAATGTAGAAAGTTTTTTTTATGTTTACCATTTTATCTGTATAATTTCCCCATGTAAATCTTCAAATTTTATCATAAAATTTTCAAATTTTAACATGTTTGTCTATATAGTTCTTGAATTTTATCAGAAATATTTTCCATGTAAATCTTCAATTTTACCTGAAAATATTTATAATTCCACTTTCAATCAACTTAGAATTATTTTATGCCTACCATTTTATCTGTATAATTTTCATGATAATCTCCAATTTTAACATGTGTTTCTATATATTTCTTCAATTTATCAGAAATATTTCCATGTAAATCTTCAACTTTATCAGAAAATGTTTATAATTCCACTTTCAATCAACTTAGGAATACTTTTATGCCTACCATTATTTTATATATACATATATATATATACATATATATATACAAAATTTACCATGATAATCTTCAATTTTAACATGTTTTTCTACATTTTCTATAATTTTATCAGAAATGTTTTCCACATAAATCTTCAATTCTACAATAAAATGTTTCTATTTCATTTTTCAATTAATTTAGCAATGTTTTTATGTCTACAACTTTACTCTTTAATTTTCCAATAAAATTGTCAATTTTAACTTGTTTTTTCCATATATCTCTTCTATTTTATCAGAAATATTTCCCACATAAATCTTCAATTTTATCATAAAATGTTTTTACTTCCTTTTCAATAAAAGAACATGCTTTTCAAAAAAGAACTGATAAAATGAACAGATATTACAGGAGGATTTACTAGACTGACTCATACCATTTAGCTGGGAGATTGAAGTATGCTTGGACGTGCTACAAACTTAGTGACCACTCAGTCCATTAGTCTGAATGTCTCAGTAGTCACAATGTGGCACTGAAGGAAAGCCAAAGGAAGTATGCGTCCTATGACAAAAAAAAGAACAGCAGAAGTGGCATCAATTGTCATTATATGTCTTCTAGAAAGGAGAAAAGGCGGGTTTTTAAAGAGCAATAGCTTTTGCAGATAGAGAGAAGGTTCCTCAGATAAGAGCACTTGCTACTCTTACAGAGGACCCAGATTTGTTCCTCACATCTACATGGTAGCTTGTAAGTATTAGTAACTCCAGTTTTAGGGAATTATACAACCCTTTCTGGCTCTTTTTTTTCTTTGATATACTTTCATTTTATATTTTATTTTATTAGAGTTATTTTCAGGTCCAGTCAAGTTAACAACCAAGATTAACCACCATAATCAGGAACTCTGGCCAACTCAAGAATAAATATACTCCCAGATCAAGGTTTCCACTGAAATTGGAGCATGGATGCCAACTGTGAAGAAAAAAAAAGATAAGCTCATGCCAGTTTTTGTATTGCACCTTACACTGCAAAAATTACAGCCACATTGTGCTCTGTGAGGACTCATCTATGACCTTCACCTTGTCTGTCACAGAAATGAGCATGGCACATTCTCACATCATAACAACAGGAAAAGTGGAAAAGGGGCCCAATGTAACATGATATTTTAACTCTAATGACACTTATTTGTTGTATGTGTGGTGCATGCATGCTTTTACATGTGTATGTTCACAGGCACACATGAATAGACGCCAAGTAGAAATTCAAATATCTTACTCTATCATTCTCCAACTAATTGTTACCTTGAAGCAGAGTCTCACAGTGTACTTGGAGTTTGGCTTTGGGGGTAGAGAAGCATTAGGCCAGTGACAAGTGAACCTTAGCTATCCTTATCTCCATGGCAACTCCCCCAACACCCAGCACTCAGCTTAATGGCATACAGCTATAAACATCTTTTACATGAGTGCTAGGGATCTGAACTCAGGTCCCCATGCTTTCACAGAAAGTGTTCTTTCCCACTGAGCCATCTTTCCAGTACCCTAAATGTTCTATATTATTAGTAGTAGTCATTAATCTCCTACTATGGCTAATTTATAAATTTTAGCCTTAATATGTATAATAAACTATAGTATATGTAGGGTTTGTGTTACACATAATTTCAGTTACATGAGTATGTAGACATTACTATATACAAGAGCAAGATATAATGCAAGTTAGAAAAGAGCTAGAAAAATTTCACCCCGCAAACTCCTGGAAGAGACCCACTAAGGTTCCCTTCAGGACAAAACCCTCATAAAGCAAGAAGATTCCCAGTTGACTAGAACAGCTATAAGATAAACAAAAATAGAGACAGCCCAGTAAAGTCATAATTTTTGTTATGACTACACAGTAATAACCAAGCAGAAAGATTAACATGCCATTTGGAGCACAACTCCTTCTTAAAGCTTAGAAAAAAATTCATGTGAAAACGAACAATAAGATGATATAACTCAAATATAATGCATAGTAACATCCCCATAGGCAAGAAACACATTCTAGAAAATATAATCTTATAACCCATTTGAAAACTGTTTTTATGTCAAAGAGAACTAACAGGTTTTAATGGCCTAAATTCTGAAAATATAATATTAAAAAAACTGAAAAACTCAGAAACCCTATGACAGAATGAATTGAAATAGGAAAATGTAATTTCAGAAGAATAAACTAGAAAAATACAAGGCAATAATATATTAGCCAGAACTAGAGAAATTAATTTTAGAAATTTAAATTTTTTCAAACTTATTTTATATGTATGGGTGTTTTTCCTGTTGTATGTCTGTGCTTTGTGTGCATGCCTAGTGTTCAAGATGGCCAGAAAAATGTGTTGGATCTCCCGGAACTGGAATTATAGACAATTGTGAGCTGCCATGCTGGTGCTAGGAACCAAACCCAGGTCCTGTGGAAGTGCAATCTATGCTAGTAACCACTAAGCCATCTCACCAGCCCCTAGAAATTTACTGTTTCAAATGTAAATAAAAACATAGATTATAAGAGAACAGGATATTTAAATAAGCTGTGAAGAGTGAGTAGAAGTCCCTGGGGGTGTGGGAAATAGAACTTAAGAGGCTAAGACAAGATCAAGGCTTCAAGGTCCCCAATGGCTTCATGGAGTCCCTGAGTTTTGCTCATACAGCACACAGCATAAAAATAAATAAACCTTTAAGACAAGTTTCATTTCCTTCCCTCATAATGTCCTAGAAACAAACACTATCCAACAGCAATGACAACCCTTGGCATCAAAGTCTATGTCCATGAGACCTCATTTTCCAGGGAATGATGGCAAGTGGGAAATGGCTACTATCTAACATGGAGCATAACATGTACAAGATAGCCTCTAAGATCTTGGCACATCCGACATTTACCCAGCCAACTATGACTTTGTGTGGAAAGGACTGGCAAATCATTATAAAGAGCTTCTCAATGACCACACAAAGGACAAACTGAACACCAACCATATAAGCAGGACTAAATAAGTCCTGTGTGCCTAAAACCAGAAGTTCATGATTAATATTGTCAAAGTGCATACACCTCCCCCCCCACACACACACACCTTTTTGAGAATCATCTTGAAAGCCAGGAAACAGATTTTTTATTCATTACTAAGCCTCATGTAATCACAGATGTGTGCATACACACACACACACACACACACACACACACACACACACATTATCCACATTATCACTACTGGTACATGATGAGGTTAGGATTGAATTGAATCTTAGCCTCAAAGCAGGTAAATAAAGTAGAAGAGCCAAGTTTCCATCCTGCTTTTCCTGTATTAGTTTTACTACCAGGCACCAACAATTAAATATGATTACAACTAATGAAGGCAATACAATGACAGGACTGAAACAGGCATACAATTCTCCAGTCAAAGACAAACCCACAGGGAAAAGAGAGGACAACAGAGGCTGTTGAGTAAAGTGCTGAGTTCAGCACCCTAGCACTCACAGAATAGTCAAGCATGCTGACATTTTCTTGCTTGCCAGAGTTAGAGGACGGATAGGAGAACTGATGCTTGGGGTTCCCTGAGCAGCCACCCTAGTCAAAACAGCAAGCTTCACATGCAGTGAGAGATCCTGTATCAAAAAGTAAGGTGGTAGCAATTGAAAAAAAGATATTGTGGCATCAGCCTCTAGCCTGCACAGGTGCCTATGTGGGTGAGTATGTGCACATACACACACAAAAGTCACAAGGAAGAAGGCAACCTATGATCAAGACAACCTACAAAAGGGAGCGTCGATTCGGGGTTTACAGTTCCAGAGAGATAAAAGTCCAACAGCACCACAGTGGGGAAGCATGGCAGCAAGCAAGGACAGTAGCAGGAATAGCTGAGAGTTCACACTTCAAATGAGAAACAGGGAGAGTGAAGTAGATATGATAAGGGCCTTTAAATTCTCACAGCTCACCCCAGTAATGCACTTCCTCCAATAATACCACATCTCTTACACCTCCACAAATAGTGCCACCAACTGAAGACTAAATATTCAAATGCCCAAGGAAATGGAGGATATTCCCATTCAGCAGCCTCTATACCATGCCAATCATTCTAAGATCCTCTGCAGAGAAAATGTCATCTAGAAACTGGGGGAGCAGCTCAGTCAGTAAAGTACTTACCTTGAAAGCATAAAGAGCTGAATTTAGATCTCCAACACCCACATAAAAAAAATGTATAGTAATGGGCACCTGCCACCTGATTGCTGGGAATAAGGGGCAGGTGTCCAGCTACATCAAATTCAAGAACTCCAGCTGTCAAGGTTTGGTTAGAGACCTTTTCTCAAACATAAGGTGGGATTAGATTGAGGAGGACACCCAATATAACATCTGGCCTTGGTATGTGTGGATATACATTTACAAATGCACTTACACACAAACACACACACACACAAGCCCTCTATTTTCCCAAGAATCTTAGGCTCATGGACACCACACAAAGAAGGGTGTGAAAAAAATGCAAGAGTAAAGCGGTCACAAAAGGAGTGTGCCGGAGGGGCAGTACTGCCTACCAGTGCTACATTCCATGGGCAAATACCAAGTCTTTGATAAGGGTTAGTTCATAAAACACTACATTTTTAAATTTCATACAATCATGATTATGTTTTCCCCTCCCCATTCCTCCCAGATACTCTCTATCTCCCTATCCCCACAACTGTATGTTCTTTTTTTTTTCCTCTCTCTCTTTAAAAACCAAAACAAACCAGGCTGGTAGTGATATAAGCCTTTAATCCCAGCAGAGATGCTTTTGTTTCATTTCACTTTGTTTTGCTTTGCACAGTATTGATTCCTTCCTAGTAACTTCTGGAAAACTGCAAAGAACACAAGCATTAATTCTTCTAATTGGTATATGGGTAATATGGGTATTAACATCTTGTACTTGAAATATTTTTATCAATGTATTTCAGAAAATACCAATGATACCATAGCCAAGGACATATCTCTTTTCATAAGTAAACACATGTTCCTTGGGAAGTCAGTTCTATACATTCCTCCATGTCAATAAATGTCATGTATGTGTTAATGTGGATGTATGTGGAAAGGAATGTGCATGTGCGTGCATATAGAGGCCATATCCTGGGGCTTGTCTTCCTCAATTGCTATTTATCTTATTTTTTCAGCCAGAGTCACCCCCTGAACCTAAAAGTCACTGATTGAACTAGACTGGCTGGTTAATGAGTTCTTGGAATCTACTTTTCTATGCTCTACCCCCAAACATACCATTCACATTCTCAACTAAAGATACAGATGTGCCCATATTTTATGTGACTGAACATAACATATGCCCTCATGCTTGCAGGGCAAGCACTTTATCAACTAACTTGTCTTCTCAACTTAAATGCCCTTTTCTTTGTTAGGAAAATCATAAGTTTTGGCAATCAATTTGCACTTAACAAACAATGCTTGTAACAAACAACAGCGTTATCAGGGTTTTATCCATCCTAAATCTCAGTATCAGCCTAAACGTGTATCTCACATCAGACCCAATATAAGAATGTCCCTAAACATAAAAATATAAATCACATTTTCATACATTAGTTTATTCATAGCCAAAACAGCAACAATGCACTCATGTTTCATTAAAAGGCAATTTAGGACAATCCAGGCACCTTTAACTATGTATTGTGGCTGCTTAGTATTGCACTAAGCTAGGCTAGCTTCAGTCCAAAGTCCAATTTAAAAACAAAAAGTTGGAAACTTCTACATACTTTCATGATTATAAACCGGAAAACTTTACCATCTGGGGAATTTTTCCTCGCCTGTTCCTCAACTCTTTAATCATCTTCCATATAAACAAGTGTGATTGATTAGATGTGAACAACAGATTGTACCCTATTTGGGGACTCAAAGACAACCACCTCCCATGAGAATAAGCCTAGGATTGGCTAGAAGGCATACATTTATAGGAAGCCAAAAATAATGAACTTCATGGTTCTAATAAAGTGGAAACTTGACCCATTTTTACCTTAATATCAGTATACGCTTCAGCTATTTCTTAAAGAGGGGAAAATAAATTATATTTACCAGCCATCCTTGACCATTGTCTAGGAACTATTCGAGACACAGTAAAATATCAGCAAATTCCACCTTATGTTCAGTAAATGCTGATAAGCTTCAGCCAAAAGCAATAAAACCTACAGTTGGGGCTGGCATTGAGCCATTCTGCCAGCCAAGTTAGTTGATCTGTTTAGTAATAGAGATTGGATGATGTTATTTTTTTCTATGTCATATTTATGGGTAAGTTTTCAAACATGATTGAGTATATTATTTTAGTGAGTATAAAATAGTATAGAACTGGAGAGATGTCTTGGTGGTTTTAGAGCACTTCCACAGGACCTGGATTCCATTCCCAACACTGAGATGATGGTTCACATCTGTCCATAACTCCAGTCCTAAGAAAAGTGATACCCTTTTCTGATCTCAGTGATGCACATAAATATACATATAGGCAAAACACTCCAGTGAATAAAATAAATAAATCTAAAGGTCTTAGTAAAAGATATGCAATCCAGGTGAGTATCATGTAGATAAATATAGGTAGATAGAAGATAGATGGTACATAAGTGGATGGATAGATGGATGGATAGATAGAGAGAGAGAGAGATTCATTTCAGACAAGTCTAGTGATTAATGTCTGTCATCCCAGCACTAATGGAGGCAAAATCAGGATGACTCTGAGTTTAAAGACAGCCTGGGCTACATATTGAAATTCTATCTCAAAAAAAAAAAGGAAAATGAGGTAAAGGACAAATGGAAGGAAGATTAGTAGGAGAGCAGAAGGGGGAAATAATGAAGGCTAGAAAAAAGGAAGAAGTAAAGTGTAGTGTTGTTACCAAAGCTATGACAGGAACTGAAACTTTCATTCAGCACAAATACAAGCTGAAAGTCAATTTAAGCAACATACAGTTCAAAGCACAAAATATCCCATGTGTCTTATTTAGGATTTCTACTGCCATAATGAAAACAAAAACATAACAATAAGGAAAGTTGGGAAGAAAGGGGTTTATTTGGATTACACTTCCATATCAAAAGAAGTTAGGACAAGAATTCAAATAGGGGACAGTGTGGAGGGGCAGACTAGAAGGCAGGGATCACCAGAGAAGAGGATCGCTTGGGACACACTCCACCAGGACTCTGCCTGCACCCAGAAGTTCAGCAGCACTACAGCAATCTGTCCCAGGGGAAAGCAGGTCACCCAGAGTTGCTGAGATAAGCACACAGGAGGGGCAAGCACCAGCCAGTGACAACAGAACCAACTAACACCAGAGATAACCAGATGGCAGAAGGCAAACATAGTAAAGTTGCTAACAGAAATCAAGGCAATATGGCACCATCTGAACCCAATTCTCCCACAACAGCATGTCCTGGATGCCCTAACACACCAGGAAATCAAGACTTGGATTTAAAATCACAGCTCATGATGCTGATGGAGGGCTTCATGGAGGGCTTCAAGAAGGGCATAAATAACTCCCTTAAAGAAATACAAGAAAAAAAAACCAAAAGAGAACACAAGTAAACTGGGAGAAGCACTTGAAGAACTAAAGGAAAACACAACAAAACAGGTAAAAGAATTGAACAAAGCCATCCAGGATGTAAAGATGGAGGTAGAAACAATAAGGAAATCACAAAGGGAAACAACTCTGGACATAGAAAACCTAGGAAAGAAGTTAGGAGTCATAGATCCAAGCATCAACAACGGAATAGAAGAAACAAAAGAGAAAATCTCAGATGCAGAAGATACCATAGAAAGCATTGATACAACAGTCAAAGAAAATGCAAAAAACAAAAAACTCCTGACCCAAAACATCCAGGAAATCCAGGACAAAATGAGAAGACCAAACCTAAGGATTATAGGTATAGAAGAGAGTAAGGATTTCCAAATTAAAGGGCCAGTAAATGTCTTCAACAAAATTATAGAAGAAAACATCCGAAGAGGGCACTTCCCGGCAGCCAGCGGGGAGAAGTCTGTGAATCCAGCACGCCCCAACAGGAGCCTTCAGGTGCCTGCTTTGGGATCTGAACAGCCTGGGCCACAGCACTCGGTCTCCAGGAAGCGCGGGAGACCTGGTGTGCACCCAGAGGCAGTCTGGGAGCTCAGAGCACAGCTTGGTCCTGTGGCACAGAGCTTAGGTCCCAGTCCTGAGGCCTCTGGTGATAGCCCTCAGACCTCTCCGCTTCCGGATCCAGATCAGCCTGGGCGGCAACAACACATCTCCAGGTCCTACAAGAGGCAAGAGGGGCTTCCAGGCAGCCAGCGGGGAGAAGTCTGTGTGCTTTGGTGAATCCAGCAGGCCCCAGCGGGAGCCTTCAGGTGTCTGCTTCGGGATCTGAACAGCCTGGGCAACAGCACCCTGTCTCCAGGCAGTGCAGGAGGTCAGCTGTGCACCAGAGGCCACCTGGGAAGGGGCAGCTTGCACTGGTGAGTCCAGCATTGACAAGACCAACTAACACCAGTGAGAACTAGATGGCAAAAGGCAAACGCAGGAACTTCACTAACAGAAATCAAGGCAATATGGCAACATCTGAACCCAATTCTCTTCTACCAGCATGTCCTGGATACCCCATCACACCAGTAAAACAAGATGTGGATTTAAAATCACTGGTCATGATGCTGGTACAGGAACACATGAAGAACATACTTAAAGAAATTCAGGAGAAAATGGATCAATAGTTAGAAGCCCTTGCAAGGGAAACCCAAAAATCATTGAAAGAAATCCAGGAGAATACAAAAGCCAATAATGAGGAAACGCAAAAAAACACTTAAAGAAATACAGGAGAACTTTGGTCAACAGGCTGAGGTCATGAAAGAGGAAACACAAAAATCTCTTAAAGAATTACAGGGAAGCACAAACAAGCAAGTGAAGGAGCTAAGCAAAACCATCCAGGATCTAAAATCAGAAGTAGAAACAACTAAGAAAACTCAAAGGGAGACAACTTTGGAGATAGAAAGCCTTGGGAAGAAATCAGGGCACATAGATGCAAATATCAACAATAGAATACAAGAGATAGAAGAAAGAATCTCAGATGCTAAAGATACCATAGAAATCATGGACTCAACAGTTAAAGAAAATGCAAAATGCAAAATGCAAAAAGCTTGTAACCCAAAATATCCAGGAAATCCAGGACACAATGAGAAGACCAAACCTAAGGATTATAGGCATAGATGAGAGTGAAGATTTATAACTTAAAGGGCCAGCAAATATCTTCAATAAAATTATGGAAGAAAACTTCCCTAACCTAAAGAGAGAGATGTCCATGAATATACAAGAAGCCTACAGAACTCCAAACAGACTGGACCAGAACAGAAATACTTCCCGTCACATAATAATCAAAACACCAAATGTACTAAACAAAGAAAGAATATTAAAGACAGTAAGAGAAAAAGGCCAAGTAACATATAAAGGAAGACCTATCAGAATCACACCAGACTTTTCACCTGAGACTATGAAGGCTAGAAGATCCTGGGCAGATCTCTTGCAGACTCTAAGAGAACACAAATGCCAGCCAAAACTACTACACCCAGCAAAACTCTCAATCACCATAGATGGAGAAACTAAGATATTCCATGACAAAACCAAGTTTACCCAATATCTATCCACAAACCCAGCCCTACAAAGGATAATAGGAGGAAAACACCAATACAAGGAGGAAAACTTCACCCTGGAAAAAGCAAGATAGTAACCTTTCATCAAACCCAAAAGAAGTTAACCAATCAAATTTAAAAAATAACGTCAAAAATGACAGGAAGTAACAATCACTATTCCTTAATATCTCTTAACATCAATGGACTCAATGCCCCAATAAAAAGACATAGACTAACTGACTGGATACGTAAACAAGACCCTACATTTTGCTGCTTACAGGAAACACACCTCAGGGTCAAAGACAAACACTACCTTAGAGTAAAAGGCTGGAAGACAATTTTACAAGCAAATGGTCTCAGGAAACAAGCTGGAGTAGCCATTTTAATATCAGATAAAATTGACTTTCAACCCAAAGTCATAAAAAGAGACTCTGAGGGACACTTCTTGTTGATCAAAGGAAAAATACAACAAGAAGAACTCTCAATCCTGAACATCTACGCTCCAAATGCAAGGGCACCCTCTTTCGTAAAAGAAACTTTATTAAAGCTCAAAGCACACATTGCACCTAACAAAATAATTGTGGGTGACTTCAACACTGCACTTTCCTCAATGGACCGATCAGGAAAACAGAAACTAAACAGGGACACAATGAAACTAATTGAAGCTTTGGACCAATTAGATTTAACAGATATATATAGAACATTCTATCCTGGATCAATGGAACAGGATTGAAGATCCAGAAATGAACCCACACACCTATGGCCACTTGATCCTCGACAAAGAGGCTGAAAACATCCAATGGAAAAAAGATAGCCTTTTCAACAAATGGTGCTGGTTCAACTGGAGGACAGCATGCAGAAGAATGCGAATTGATCCATCCT
Organism: Apodemus sylvaticus; assembly: GCF_947179515.1. Taxonomy (NCBI): domain Eukaryota; kingdom Metazoa; phylum Chordata; class Mammalia; order Rodentia; family Muridae; genus Apodemus; species Apodemus sylvaticus. The sequence continues at coordinate 37,735,489 of NC_067495.1, forward strand.
TGTCTCCTTGTACTAAGCTCAAATCCAAATGGATCAAGGACCTCCACATAAAGCCAGACACTCTGAAGCTAATAGAAAAGAAATTGGGGAAGACCCTTGAGGACATCGGTACAGGGAGAAAGTTTCTGAACAGAACACCAATAGCGTATGCTCTAAGAGCAAGAATTGACAAATGGGACCTCATAAAATTACAAAGTTTCTGTAAGGCAAAGGACACCATCAAGAGGACAAATCGGCAACCAACAAATTGGGAAAAGATCTTCACCAATCCTACATCAGATAGAGGGCTAATATCCAATATATATAAAGAACTCAAGAAGTTAGACTCCAGAAAACCAAACAACCCTATTAAAAAATGGGGTACAGAGTTAAACAAAGAATTCTCACCTGAAGAACTTCGGATGGCGGAGAAACATCTTAAAAAATGCTCAACTTCATTAGTCATTAGGGAAATGCAAATCAAAACAACCCTAAGATTTCATCTTACACCAGTCAGAATGGCTAAGATTAAAAATTCAGGAGACAGCAGGTGTTGGAGAGGGTGTGGAGAAAGAGGAACACTCCTCCACTGCTGGTGGGGTTGCAAATTGGTACAACCACTCTGGAAATCAGTCTGGCGGTTCCTCCGAAAACTGGGTACCTTACTTCCAGAAGATCCTGCTATACCACTCCTGGGCATATACCCAGAAGACTCCCCACCATGTAATAAGGGTACATGTTCTACTATGTTCATAGCAGCCCTATTTGTAATTGCCAGATGCTGGAAAGAACCCAGGTATCCCTCAACAGAAGAGTGGATGCAAAAAATGTGGTATATCTACACAATGGAGTACTATTCAGCCATTAGAAACAATGAATTTATGAAATTCTTAGGCAAATGGATGGAGCTAGAGAATATCATACTAAGTGAGATAACCCAGACTCAAAAGGTGAATCATGGTATGCACTCACTAATAAGTGGATATTAACCTAGAAAACTGGAATACCCAAAACATAATCCACACATCAAATGAGGTACAAGAAGAAAGGAGGAGTGGCCCCTGGTTCTGGAAAGACTCAGTGAAACAGTATTCAGCAAAACCAGAACGGGGAAGTGGGAAGGGGTGGGTGGGAGGACAGGGGAAGAGAAGGGGGTTTGCGGGACTTTCGGGGAGTGGGGGGGCTAGAAAAGGGGAAATCATTTGAAATGTAAATAAATTATATCGAATAAAAAAGAAAAAGAAAAAAAATTCAGGAGACAGCAGGTATTGGAGAGGGTGTGGAGAAAGAGGAACACTCCTCCACTGCTGGTGGGGTTGCAAATTGGTACAACCACTCTGGAAATCAGTCTGGTGGTTCCTCAGAAAACTGGGCACCTCACTTCCAGAAGATCCTGCTATACCACTCCTGGGCATATACCCAGAGGATTCCCCACCATGTAATAAGAATACATGCTCTACTATGTTCATAGCAGCCCTATTTATAATTGCCAGATGCTGGAAAGAACCCAGGTATCCCTCAACAGAAGAGTGGATGCAAAAAATGTGGTATATCTACACAATGGAGTACTATTCAGCCATTAGAAACAATGAATTCATGAAATTCTTAGGCAAATGGATGGAGCTAGAGAACATCATACTAAGTGAGGTTTATGCACTCACTAATAAGTGGTTATTAACCTAGAAAACTGGAATACCCAAAACATAATCCACACATCAAATGAGGTACAAGAAGAAAGGAGGAGTGGCCCCTGGTTCTGGAAAGACTCAGTGAAACAGTATTCGGCAAAACCAGAAAGGGGAAGTGGGAAGGGGTGGGTGGGAGGACAGGGGAAGAGAAGGGGGCTTATGGGACTTTCGGGGAGTAGGGGGCTAGAAAAGGGGAAATCATTTGAAATGTAAATAAATTATATCGAATAAAAAAAATAAATCTTAAAAAGAAAAAAAAACTGCCTGGTATTGGTACAGTGACAGGCAGATAGAATAGAACTGAAAACCCAGAAATGAACCCGCACACCTATGGTCACTTGATCTTTAATAAAGGAGCTACAACCATCCAGTGGAAAAAAGATAGCCTTTTTTCAACAAATGGTGCTGGCCAAACTGGAGAATGCAAATTGATTTATTCTTATGTCCTTGTACTAAACTCAAGTCCAAGTGGATCAAGGACCGCCACATAAAGCCAGACACACTGAAACTAATAGAAAAGAAACTGGGGAAGACCCTTGAGCACATGAGCACAGTGGAAATTTTCCTGAACAGAGCACTAATACCTTATGCTCTGAGGTCAACAATTGGCAATTGGGACCTCATAAAATTACAAAGTTTCTGTAAGGCAAAGGACACTGTCAAAAGGACAAAACAGCAACCAACAAATTGGAAAAAGATCTTTACCAACCCTACATCCGATAGAGGGCTAATATCCAATACATACAAAGAACTGAAGAAGTTAGACCCCAGAGAGCCAAAATATCCTATTAAAAATGGGGTACAAACAGGTATCCCTCAACAGAAGAGTGGATACAAAAAATGTGGTATATCTACACAATGGAGTACTATTCAGCCATTAGAAACAATGAATTCATGAAATTCTTAGGCAAATGGATGGAGCTAGAGAACATCATACTAAGTGAGGTAACCCAGACTCAAAAGGTGAATCATGGTATGCACTCACTAATAAGTGGTTATTAACCTAGAAAACTGGAATACCCAAAACATAATCCACACATCAAATGAGATACAAGAAGAAAGCAGGAGTGGTCCCTGGTTCTGGAAAGACTCAGTGAAACAGTATTTGGCAAAACCAGAACGGGGAACTGGGAAGGGGTGGGAGGGAGGACAGGGGAAGAGAAGGGGGCTTACGGGACTTTCGGGGAGTGGGGGGAGGCTAGAAAAGGGGAAATCATTTGAAATGTAAATAAATTATATCAAATAAAAAAAAAAGACAATACACCTAAAAAAAAAAAAAAAAAAAATGGGGTACAAAGCTAAACAAAGAATTTTCACCTGAGGAATATGGAATGACTGAGAAGGACCTAAAGAAATGTTCAACATCCTTAGTCATCAGGGAAATGCAAATCAAAACAACCCTGAGATTTAAAACTCAGGAGACAGCAGGTATTGGCAAGGATGTGGAGAAAGAGGAACACTCATCCACTCCTGGTGGGATTGCAAGCTGGTACAACTACTCTGGATATCAGTCTGGCAGTTCCTCAGAAAACTGGGCATGATACTTTTGGAGGACCCTGCTATACCACTCCTGGGCATATACCCAGAGGATTCCCCAGCATGTAATAAGGACACATGCTCCTCTATGCTCATAGCAGCCCTATTTATAATTGCCAGAAGCTGGAAAAAACCAGATGTCCCTCATGAAAGAATGGACAGAAACATGGAAAAATACAGAAAATGTGGTATATTTACCCTGTGGAATACTACTCAGCTATTAAAAACAATGAATTCATGAAATTCTTAGGCAAGTGGGTAGAACTGGAAAACATCATCCTGAGTGAGGTGACCCAATCACAAAAGAACACACATGGTATGCACTCACTGATAAGCAGATATTAGCCCAGAAGCTCCAAATACCCCAGATACAATTCACATAGCAAATGATGCCCAAGAAGAAGGAAGGGGAGGCCTCTGGTCCTGGAAAGGCTCAGTGCAGCAGTATAGGGGAATACCAGGACAGGGAAGTGGGAAGGGGTGATTGGGGAACAGGGGAAGGGAAGAGAGCTTATGGGGCTTTTGGGGGGCAGGGGGTCCAGGAAAGAGGAAATCATTTAAAATGTAAATAAAGAATATATCGAAAAAAAAAAGAAAAAAAAACATTTGTACTATGGAGAACCTCGCCGGAAAGGATAGCAAAAACAGAAATTGGAGACTTCTTACCTTATCTCTTCTAATGATTGTTTTACTGACATAAATATTTTGGGTATTATTTAAAAATATCAATGAAATAAGAAATTGTCATTTATGTAGCTAGGACATTTTGTCTAAACCATCAAGGAAAGTAAGGAGCAGAGGTGAGAGATGGTAGAATTATGGGTTTTAGCGTAAATGGTATGTTTTAACAGATAATGAAACCTGGAAGCCACAGCTAAGCATAAATCTTGTATTTAATATTGGATAATTCTCTGACTCTCTCTGTCTCTGTCTCTGTCTCTCTCTCTGTGTGTGTCTCTCTCTCTGTCTGTCTGTCTGTCTTTTGCCAATAGTGCAGAGATTAAACTCTGAGATGCTGTGTAATTTCTGGAGCTTCTTCCTGTGACTTTAGAAAAGTGATTATCCTTAGCCTCAGGTTCACCAGTAATATATAGATACACACACACAGAGAGAGATAGACACAGACACACACACACACACACACACACACAAGAATTCAAATAGGACCGAAACCTGGATGCGAGAGTTAATACAGAGGCATTAGAGGGGTTGAAACTGCTTATTGGCTGGTTCAGCCTGCTTTTTATAGCACTCAGGACCATCAGCCCAGGGGTGGTACTGCCCACAGTAAGCTGGACCTTCCCACATCAATCATTAATCAAGAAAATGCCCTACAATCTTGCCTATAGGCGGCACTTATAGAGGCATTTTCTCAATTGAGTCTCTCTTCCCTAACGACTATGTCTGGTTTATGTTAAGTTGACATAAAACAATCATATACACCATGACTGGCCAATCAGAAGATATTCTACTTCTCCTTACCTCTTTGAACTTGAGACTCAGTTATCCTGCCTTCTCACACTTAAACAGACAGATCTGAAAAAAACATGTAAAATCAACACATGTATTTTCACTATGAATAGAACTTAATTAGGAAGGCAAAAGCATCTTGCTGGCAAGGGGCTGACCTGCCTCAATAAGCAAAGCCACTTTTACCTAACCAAAATGGCCACACAAAATCAAGTGTAGTAGAGCTTTCAAAGTGACAGTCCATATGTTGGAGACTGTGAACTTTTCTTTCTAGGTAAATTTGACAGTGCTGCTGTCTTTTACCTTGAATTTCCAAGCCATGCTGGTTTTTCCCTCTGCTGGTCTCCTTTTCCAATGTAACGGACTAAGTCAGCAGGTCCTGTTTGGATTGCTGATGAGGAGCATGGATATTTAGAAGCTGTCCTCTGAAAAAGTTCTCAGCTTGTGGTATTGCCAAGTACAGACCAAAAGCCCTTCGATATTTATGTTCCTTCCATCTACACTCAGTAATGGAAAGCTGTAATACCTGAATGATCTGAACCATCTGCTTCATTGCATCCTTGAAAATGAGCTAGTGGTAGAATTTTAAAAGCACATTCTCTTATCTCTTGTTGCCAAGGAAACTACTTTACTTTTTTTGATGGTGGTGGAAGGGTACCTATAATCCAAGCATCTCTCCAGCACCAAGCTCAACCTTCCTTCTTCCCCCATTTCTTCAAATGAAATAAATACCTTCCCTGAGGAGTTTCCTTCTCAGTCACGCTGGGCACTCACTCTCCAAGGACATTAGAAGATTCCAAGTCACTGAAAATGCAGAGATGACTGTGCAGTCTTTTTGCCTGTGCAGAATGAAGGAGGCTGGGAAACTTGCTTTGCTCCAGCAAAATCACTGTTCACTTACTGGAGTTTATGAGGTGCTATTTTGTCATTTGTGTAATAAGACTCTGGAGAAATGAAAAGATCCATTCCGTACCCTGCCCCCATCCAATTGGAAGTTACTTTACCAAAAGGACCCCTTGTGTGATAAACACAAAATAAAAAATAATTGTGTTCGGCTCTGTGTTGCTTTCTAACTGAAAACATAAAAGAGAATCACCGAGCAGACTGGGAAACTACCCACGGTTTTCATACCCTCAGGGTTGTGAAAGCATCAGTCCTCTAAGGAGGTAGCCCACAGCCTACCATGGGAGAGAACATGCTGAAAGAGCTATTGAAATGCATCATTTATGTGTCATGGGTTTGTTTATTTTGGAGCAGAGTAACTGCCAGCGGCACAGTTTGTACTAGGAAGGTAGCTGTGCCCAGAACAACAGAAGATGGCAGTGGAGGTGGACAAAGAAAGAAAGAAAGAAAGAAAGAAAGAAAGAAAGAGAGAGAGAGAGAGAGAGAGAGAGAGAGAGAGAGAGAGAGAGAAAGAAAGAAAGAAAGAAAGAAAGAAAGAAAGAAAGAAAGAAAGAAAGAAAGAAAGAAAGAAAGAAAGAAAGAAAGAAAGAAAGAAAGAAAGAAAGAAAGAAAGAAAGAGGAGGGAGGAAGGGGGTGAAGGAGGAAAGGAAAGATGACTAGCATTCTGTCTTTAAAGATATCTGGATAACATGTGACATTTGCATAAGTCATTTATGACTGGCCTCATTTTCTTGTTCCTAGAGTAGCTGTTAGAGGAACAATTGTTTTAATTTTTCTCCTACATAATCTCTGAAGCAGAGAACCTTTGCACACAGGCAAGCAAGGGAAATATTGTACAGGTTTTATTTGATTTTGGTTTTTAAGAGATTTGATTTGGCTTGGACTTGGTTTTGTTTTTTGAAAGAGAGATGGTCTCTATATAACCCAACAACACTGAACTGCCGTTCCTCCTGCTTCCATTGCCACAACGTGGGCTTGCACCAGTTTTATTCTTTATTCCAAGACTGCATATTAATATGTATTAATATGCATAAATCTATAGTCCACAACATTTGCAATCTAGAATAGGACTGAAGGAAGAAGGGAATGTGAAAGATGAGTTAGAAGAAATGAAACAAAAAAGAACACTCATTATAGGTGGAGACTGAGAGCTGCAGAGATGGCTCAGCAGTAAAGAGCACTGGCTACTCTTCCAGAGGACCAAGGTTTGACTCCGAACACCACATGGCCTCTTACAACCACCTGTAACTCCAGTTCCTGGACATCAATCATCCTTCTCTGATCTCCTTTGGAACTACAAATGTAATGCACAGACACATATGAGAGCAAAAAACCCACACACATAAAATGTTTTGAAATAGAGATGGAAAGGAATGTGTTAAAGAAATAGAGAATGAAAGAACTCTAATAACAGCAAAAGAGGACACTATGTCAAGCAATGACATCTCAGAATGCAGAGCATAGAATAAAAAGACTAAAAGAGAGTCATGATTAGGTGAACAGACAATGTCTTCTTTACTCTTTGAATTTCTATAAAGTATTTTTTTCATCCTATGGAGTTACTGCTTCTTGGGTAGAAGTTAATACTCAAAATATGCAGTTAGGGGCTGGGCTGATAATTCAGTCAGTAAAAGTGCCTCCCATGAAAGCAGGAAGACCTGTGTTCAAACCCCTAGAACTTATGTTTAAACAAAAGCAAGGTATGGTGGCATGAGCTTGTAATCTTTACAGAGGAGGAAACATGATCTTTGCAGCTTGATAGCTCACTTGGAGAGCTTCAGGCTAGAAAAAAAATTAAAAATAGTGCACAGTGCCTGTGGATCAAAAATTAAAGTTGTCTTCTTGCCTCCATGCTTGTAGATGCACAACTACACACAGAGAGATACAAAAGTAAATAAAATAAAATACTAAACTGAATATACAGCCAAAGCTAGTCTACAATTTGCTAATGCAAAAATGAAGATCACCGTCATTTCCCATTACCAACTTTGTATTCAGGCTGACATACTCCAGACATAAAGCAAATTTTGATGTCCCCTAGGTCAAAAAGAAACAGCTCTACATGATATTATTTTAATATAACTTGCTGTGGAACACATCACACCAAGTAGAAAATCACCCTGACAGCCAAGAAGTACTCTGGGAAAGTATATGTAAGTACTGCCTTTGGATTCATTTTCTACCCAAATGGATTTCACTTAAAGGGAAGGCTCATACAGGAGTAAGACACCTATATATAAATTTATACCTTCCAATTCTTGGATCTGTTTCCTCCTCCACCTAAGAATGATGAACAGCCAAAACATTCTAAAAAGACAATTCCTAAATCAAGCAGTTTTTTTTTTATCATTAACCCTAGGAAGGTGTGGATCCCAGGAGTTATAAACCGGTACCCTTCCCCCATCTTCAAGTAAAATTTAAAACAAAAAAAATTAGTCAATGTGACCACAATAGAAAATGGAACAAATAAAGAGGCCCATTAACCTCCAAGGCCACCTTCAGAGCCCTGATATAAGAGTAAGAGGTGTGCATAACTCAGCAGTCCTAGTAAAGATATGATCCCACCCACACAGCTTCTTGCTTGCAAGGTTGTCCAACACGTTGTAAAAAGTGAATAAAATCTTTTTCTACTTAACAAATTCTGCCTCTGGCTAACAACTGCCTTCAGCCAATTCCTTCTACCATCATGAGACTCCCAGTTTCATGGGGCCCATTGTCTCAATAGTCCATCAGTAAAAGAAAAGGGTGCAAACATCTCTTTGGAATGTCTTCATTCCTGCAAGGGCCATTACAATTGTTTCCCTACAATGTAGAAAAAGCCTTTCAGCTACTTCAAACAAAATCCCCAAGAGAATCCTTTGTCACAGCAGTGACTTTAGGGTGTAAATAACAATAGTCACCATGGAGTTGCCAATGAGTCCTTAGAGATTCTGGATTCAGGAAGAGATTAAAGTCTGGGACCTTTTGGCTCTGGAACAAGGGCTAACCATACACTCTTTTTTTTTTTTTTTTTTTTTTTTTTTAGATTCTGCAGACCCCTGCAAACTGAGAATGAGTCCTACCTTACAAGGCCATTGTCAGTCTTGAAAAATAATAAAAACAATATGTTCCTTTGCAACATGGCTCTGGGTATGGAAGAATAGGTAGGCACCAAACAACAGCATCTGGTGTGACAGTAAATCTTGGCTGACAAGTTGTTTCAGTTTAGAGATATCTAGAAGATTAGATATCCTGTGTCCATCAGGGTGTATCAGAGAGGATTTGAACCTAAGGACTTTGATCATATAAATGGATGGATTTATTGATGGACTTGAAATTTGGAGCTGGAATTGGATGATGAACAAGTGGGGAGGAACAGGGAGAAGAGAATAAGGGAGGGAATATGGAGAGAAACAGCTAAAATTAAGGGCCATTTGAGAGTAGTATGGAAACTTACTACAACAGAATTGTCTTAAAATATATTTATATTTGAAGGTGATCTAAATGGAATCATCAAATACCTGGGGAAACAGAGCCCCAACAAGTTATCTCTCATCACCAAATGAAAACTTTAGTGTCCGGAATGGGTTATATATAACTGAGTTGTTGGCCAATAGGGCTGCATGAACATCCCAAAACAACCCAAGCTATTGCCAAAGCTGTTGTTTGCTCTCCATAAACTGACGGTAAAGCCATATTGCTGAAGACAACACATATATTGCTTAGTGAATAGGAAGAAGTGGAACTGGTGCCAATTTAGAGAGATTTCACCCCAACTGACAAGTGTTCATAGGAGTGGAAGATACTCTGTATGCTACCAAAGGAGAGAGGTAAACACTAATAAAGTTACAAACCCTTCATTCTACAATAGTGGCCTGACTGTATGAGGTACTGGTCCAATAATGGGACAATCATTCTGGGAATAACCAACCAATATCTGATTAGATTTAGAGTCCACTCCATGAGATGGAATCCATACAGATACTGCACGGGGTGACAAAGAACCTGAGATTAGATAATCTAGGGGGAAACCAAGTACTACAGTTCTGCTAAAAGAATATGGCCTCATCTAGAAGCTACCAATTGTGAGTAGTTTCTTGGTTAGAAATAACAATTCATGAGCATTTCCCCTCCTCCATGCTGGGATTATGTCTGACTCAGCTTCTGTACGTTCATATGAGCATCTACCCTGTTATGTCTGGAAAACAAACACTGTTTCATTAAAGTAATTTACTATTTCTGGACTCATAATGACATTCTACTATACTCCTGCAGTTGACAGGAACTAATATAGAGACACACAGCCAGACACTATGCAGAGAGTGAGAGACTTTGGAATACCCAGTCCTTCTCCATCAAGTACCTCCCCTTAGGACTCAGACCTCTGTGAAGGAGGAGGCAGAGCTATTGTAGGAGTCAATGGGGATGGAAGACATGAAGGAAACAAGGTCTTCTAAAAACAACAGGACTGATGCACATATGAACTCACGGAGACTACAGAAGCATGCTCAAGACCTGCAGGGGTCTAAGACAGATGAAATTCCAGCACAAGGAGAGGAAATGGACACAATTTCCCATCTCTAACCTAGAGGTTATCTCCTGTTGACATCTACTTACAAAAGAAAAATTAGTTTTCTGCAACTGCTCTCACTGGGCATACAAACCACCCTTAATAGCAGACTAATAGCCATCAATTTATGGCCAACACAAAATTAACTCAGTGGTATTTTGGGAGGTTGCTTTGTTTTGTTGTTGTTTGTTGTCTTGTTTTATCTCATAATACTTTCTTGGGCTTTATTTAATTTATATTGCTTATATGTTATAGTTTCCAGTTTTGTATTTTTATGAGATATCTATGTGTGCAAATATGTGTGTCTCTGCATCTTTATGTGTTTCTTGTGGTTTGTATTTGGCTCCTTTTCTTGATTTACTTATTTGTTTTGTCCTATTCTAACTTGTCTGTTTTGATCTTATTTTGTTTTATTGTCATTACTATTTTAGATGCAAAAACATCATTAGATGTTTTCTAATGAGAGAACAAGAAAGGGTGTGAATTTGGGTGGGCCAGAAGGTCAGAAGGGTGTGGGAGGAGCTGGGGGAGAAGATATCATAGGCAGAATATATTGTATGAAATATTGGAGTGTTTTGTATGTCCATGTGACAACGCATGCCTTCTCTCCACATTGCTGGGATTATGTCTGACTCACAGTGTCTGTGAGTTCATATGTACATCTGCCCTGTTATATCTAGAAATCAAACACTATTTTATTTAAGTAATCTACCACTTCTGGCTCTTACAATCATTCTTGATTTTCTACATAGATCTCTGAGGCTTGAAGGGTGAGTTTTATAAAGATATTCAGGAACTTTTCTCCCGTGGCCATGGGCTCGAGGCTCTTCCCCAACTTTCTCTTCTATTAGTTTCAGTATATCTGGTTTTATGTGGAGGTCCTTGATACACTTGGACTTGAGCTATACCACTCCTGGGCACATACCCAGAAAATGCTTCATGTAATAAGGACACATGCTCTACTATGTTCATAGCAGCCTTATTTATAATAGCCAGAAGCTGGAAAGAACCCAGATATCCCTCAACAGAGGAATGGATGCAGAAAATGTGGTACATTTACACAATGGAATACTACTTAGCTATTAAAAACAATGACTTCGTGAAATTCTTAGGCAAATGGATGGAACTAGAAAATGTCATCCTGCATGAGGTAACCCAGTCACAAAAGAACATATGTGGTATGCACTCACTGATGAATGGATATTAGCCCAAAAGCTCAGAATAATCAAGATACAATTCACAGATCGCATGAAGCTCAAGAAGAAGGAAGGCCAAAGTGTGAATGCTTCTGTCCTTCTTAGAAAGGGAAACAAAATGCCTATGGGAGGAGATTGAGAAACAAAGTGTGGAGCAGAGACTGAAGGAAAGCCCATTCAGAGGCTGCCTACCTGGGGATCCATCCCATATACATTTACCAATCCCAGACACTATTGTGGATGCCAAGAAGTGCTTGCTGACAGGAGCCTGATATAGCTGTCCCCTGAGAGGCTCTGCCCATGCCTGGCAAACACAGAGGTGGATGCTCTCAGCCAACAATTGGATTGAGTACAGGGTCCCCAATGGAGGAACTAGAGAAAGGATCCAAGGAGCTGAATGGGTTTGTAGCTCCATAGGAGGAACAACAATATGAACCAAACCAGAGCTCCCAGGGACTAAAGCACCAACCAAAGAGTACACATGGAGGGACTCATGGCTCCAGCCACATATGTAGCAGAGGATAGTCTTGTCCGACATCAACGGGAGGAGAGGCCTTTGGTATTTTGAAGGCATGATGTCCCAGTGGAGGGGAATGCCAGGACAAGGAAGTAGAAGTGGGTGGCTAGGTGAGCAGGGGAAGAGGGATGAGATAGGTGGTTTTCATGGGGGAAATGAGGAAGGGGGATAACATTTGAGATGTAAATACAAAAATATCTAATTAAAATAAAAGTAAGGTAGATGCAATGGCATATGTTTATAATACCAGAGCTGGAAAAGTAGAGACAAATGGATCCCTGGGGCATCCTTGACAGCTGAATTAGTCTATTTGGTGAGCTCCCTGCCTGTAAATGACCCTGTTTCAAGAAAAAGATGAGTGGTGCCTAAGGAACAACCTGATATGTCCACATTCTTAAACACACACAACCACACACACACACACACAGCGGAGGGTCCCAGCATCATTCTGCCTGAAAGTTAGATGCCCTGTGGGGCATTATAAAAATCCACATGGCAGGGCCACCCCACAAATCTTAGTATCATAATTATCTCCAAGAACACAGGGACAGAGACCTGAACTCCCCTAACCCCCATGACTTTGAACTGTCTTTACTAAGAAAGATGGAGAGCAATAAGCCAGAGGCAGAAATAGTGACCAGAAGAGCTCCCTGTGTTTTCCTTTGCAGGAAAGGTAAAAGGAAAATTGTTTACTGCTGTGTCATAAGGTCTACTGACAGTTCTAAATACTGAAGATGATACTGCACACAAACAGTATTTACAAAGGGAAAAAGAAAAGGCAGCATGCCAATATGATGCTCTTAGCTCCCTTTATGTTTTCATTGTGGGAATACAGCATAATTTCTGCAAGCTTTCTGCCCTCTGTTGTTTGTAAAAGACAGTAAAGAGCAGCCCCTGAGAGACACCATGGACATACAAATAGCCCTCCCCAGCCACATCTGAAGAGGCTCAAGTCCCTGGAAACTGCTTGCCTGGAATTTACCTTTCCTTTGAGGGACCCTGGTATCTTATTTTTCAAAGAGAATAGAAAGCATTTCTTGAAACTGTTTAGGTTCCTACAAAAGATAAATAATCATCATGATTATTTTTGCCCAAATTTATACTACAAATGACATTTAAACCCCAATAAGTATGTCTGTTTATTTTTATTCAAATTGTATCATCTCCTTCCAACAAATAAATTAAAATTGTGTTCTCCACCCAACTTGAAAAAGCTATCTAAGCCATGCATGTAATCTTAACACTTGGAAGGCTAAAGCGAGAGGAGATGGGCTCCAAGTCAGTATGAGCTAAATAGTGAGACCCCCATCAAAAAAAAGGCCAGAACAACACTGTGTATAAATATCTTCCTATATTATATATCTGTTTAACTCTTCTAAAAATACATATATTTGATGTTTATAGAATTATATATTACCATATATCAGTTATATTATACACATAATTATATAATTATGTATTTATAATATAGATGTGCTTATATTTAAAATATAGGTATAAAGAATATAGATATATTTCATGTTTATATAATTTATATATAATATAGAGTAATATATGACTATATGATATACTATCATGTTTCTATGGATTAATCAATATGTATTTTATCATTTGAATATTTGAATATAAAGTATATCTATGAAATACATATTATTATAGCATTTACATACTATATACATGCATCTATAATATAATTATAATTGCATAACTGTAAGTCCTGGTTTTGTAACTCAGTAGTAGAACATTTACCCTAAATTCAATCCCCAGTACTGCCAAAATAATTCTTCATGTAATTCTTTAACATAGGTATTATGGATGAATATACATGTTACATGTAATATTACATACAAAAATAGTTCTTATTTTTTTCATGTAAACCTTTCTGGAAATGCCTTCAGAGACATATAGAACTGTGTTTCCATAGTTACTCTGAATCTAATCAAGTTAACAATGAATATTAATGATCACATTAACAGATTCTTGGCAACACTTTTAGAATCAACTTCTATACTTAAACTCACATGTGTTTATTCTGCTTGTTTTGGAGATTGGCAGAATGTTTCAGTGTGCTTATTTTACAAGTAATGAATGGTTCAGTTCCACTTATATTTCTTCTGTGACCAAGGGCAGGCAGTAGTTGGTAACTATTGTCTGTGAAGAGCTAGATGGTAAATATTTCAGATTTTCTGTGCCACACATTATCTGTGGTAGCTATTCAGCCATGCTGTTGCAACTTAACACAGACTTAAAGGCATACTTCTCAGTGAAATTGACTAATCTGAAAACATACTGGGGCTGGGAAACTGGCTGCACAGGTGAAATATTTGCCTTGCAAGAAGACCTGAGTTTAAGTCCCAGAGCAAAGCATTATGGTACATGCTTATCACACCAGCACTAGGGGCAAATGGAGATGGAAAGACCCTTCCTTGGCCAGCCAACATAGCCCAATCAGTGAGTTCCAGGTTCAGTGAAATACACTGTCTCAAAAAATAACATAGAGAGCAATTGAGGACAACATCTAACATTGACCTATAGCTTCTACATGGTCAGGAACACATGTATATGCATACCCAAATACATGTGCACATATATGAACATGTACATACACTCACAAAAAAGGAAATATGCTGTGTGTTCTAGTCTCATTTCTGTTGCTGTGATAAAATACTTTGAAAGCAAATTTTAGGAGAAAATGGGTTTTATTTATCTGGCTTACAACTCTATATTGTTCATCATTGAGTGAAATCAAGGCAGGAACTTAAAAGCAGGCCTGCTTGATATTCTTACGTAACACTACCTCCAGCCAAGGACCTTACTTCACCACAAAGAACTGTTGCAGGAATGATAGAAGATACTGCTTGCTGGCTAACAAGCTGGTTTATCTACAGCTAGCTTTCTTATACAGTTCAAGATGACCTACACAGGTAATGGTGATACCCATAGTGGGCTGGGCCCTCCTTTATAAATTCACAATCAATACATTTACCACAGAATGCCCAACAGACATTTGAGCTATGCATTTTCTCAACTGAGACTTTTCCCAGATCACTCTAGGTTATAACAAGATGACAGTTAACGCTAACCAGGACACTGTATGGCTCTAGTTTTTCATATTGTGAGAAAAGCAAAAATACAAAGACAGTAAAACTATTTAAAAATCAGTGCTGCAAGAGTCTGGGGAATAGGAATGAATGGATAATCTGGCAGAGGGTTTTTAGGGCTATAAAAACCTGGGTATAATACTGGCATGATGACCACAGGTCATTGCCCATCTGTCAACCATTTTAAAATATACAATGCGATCAGTTGCCACTGTCAACTCTGTAGCAAATTGATTCATTCCATTGGAGTATATCTCTGGCACATACGGAAAAAATAATAAATATTTTCTCCAAAGAAAATGGAAAAATAAGACAGGTGCTCTTCAAAAACAAATAAACAAACAAACAAACACAGAATTACTTATATAATCTAGCAATGCCACTTCTAGGTGTATGCCCAGCACAAGAATCTGGATGCACACTTCCATACTCACAGGCTTAGAAAAATTATTTCTACAGCCAAAGAGGAAGAACAGAAAAGTGCTCACTGAAAAGTAAAAGGCTAAACAAAATGTAATTTATCTGTACAATGGAACTTTATTTTGCCTTTATTCTGCCTTTAAAGAAAAGAAATCATAAAATATAACAGAACATGGATAAACCTTGAAGACATTATGTTAAGCGAAATAAGTACATCACGAAAGGATAGATACTGTATAACCCCACTTATGGATTGTTATACTTTGAATGAAAATGTCTACCATAAGCTCTTGTTTTTGAACACTAGATCCCTAAATGGAGGTGCTGTTTGGGAAGGTTGTAGAACTTTTAGGAAGTGGAACTTCACTATAGGAAGCAGATCACTGGGAGAAGGCCTTGATGTTTATGACTTTTTCACATTTCCTGTTCTCTATCTATTTTCTAAATGTGGATGCCATGGGATCAATCATCCACTACCTACCATTGCCTTTCATACTGATATCATCCTTTCTCCACTATAACTAGATGAGTCCCACAATCTGCGAGCTAACATAAAACCTGTTTCCTTTAAATTGCTTCTGATCATGTATTTGACTGAAGAAAGGAAAAAAGTCTAACAGATTCATAAAGAATACAGTGGGGGAAATGAGGTGTTCAGGAAACAGGAACAGGAAGTTTCTATTTCATGATCACAGAATTTGCATCTGAAAGGATGAAAACTTCCAAAGATGAATGTGGATGATAGACAATATAAACAAATGAATGTCACGAAAATGGCTGATATGATAAATTGTATGAATTTTTTTACTTATTAACATTTTGTAGGCATGAAGTACTGTGAATGGAGGAACAAATAAATAGTATTTTGTTATAAAGTTCTCAATAAGCATGTGATTTTAAAATGAGTAATGTGTTTCTGTATTTATATGTGCATATGTGGTATATGTATATATATGTTCTTGTATGTGTGTGCACAGGTATAAGTCCATCTATGCATGTTTGCATGCTCATATAGAGCCTAGAGGAAGACATCAGGTGTTTTTGTAGTGGATCTCCACCTCCTTTTTCAAAACAAGGTCTTTCATTGAGCCAAAATCTCATCAATTACTCTAGACAACTGGATAACAAGCAGCAAATTCCTCCTATCTGCATCACAAGAACTGGGATTACTGGTACCTACCACTGTATCCAGTGTTTTACATGGGTTCTGGGGACCAACCTCAGGGTCTCATGCTTACATGACTACAATTTTACTGGCTTAGCTCTCTCTTCAACCACTGTATCTGCTTTTTAAATAAAAATACAAAATAATATACTGTATACATTTACTGGACCAAGTACTGCAACTTATTTACACGAGCCTCCTGCTCCTGGGAGAGAAAATCAAGCAAGCAGCTTCTTCAGGAGTCTTTTTTAAACCCCAAGGGAGGAACTCATCTGCTATCTTATTTCTGAAATGTTTAAATTCAGGCTTTTCAAAGACAGGTCTGTGATCTGTGCTCCCTAATGGAACAGCACCAGTGTCTTTGGAGCTGAATTGAACTCAGTAGATGCAAGCATCACTCTGGAGGTTTCAGCATTAGTACAGCAAGTGGTCACCTGTCTGCTAGTAACAAAGTCTTGAAAAGCTAGGAAAAGCTGTCCAACATGGAAATGATAATCTCTGTGAAAAGATAAACTGCACATTGTCAAAAATATGCGAGATCTCTGCATAATCATTACTTGCTTAGAATGCATGAAGATTTTCCTCTGAGAAGTATTTATCTGACTGGCCTAGTAATTGTTTTTATTTTTCATCAAAGACTTCACAATAAAACATCCAAGATGTATGCAGAACAAGACAATGATAGGAATCATTTAAAGTACTTAGGGAAATCCTAAAAACTCCACAGGAAAATACAATTTCATGACAATACAGCCCCAGTGCTGCTCTTTTTTATTTTACCAAATGTACAATACCACTCTTGTTTGATTTCCTATCTGATCTGATTTCTAAAGAAAAAAAACTATGAAGAGAGTGCTCTCATAATACTCACCTGGTACTTGTTTCAACTTCTAATGTTTGCTCTGTGAACATCACAGGCAGCAGTAAGAAGGCTCATAAGTAGTGAAAAGGTCTACCACATAAAGCACATACCCTGAAAAAAAATCACTTTTAAAATAGTTTTCTCTGTTTCACACTCAAAATATGCATTGCAGCAAAAATTTTACTGATTAAAGAAAGGTATATGAATTTAGGATAAGATTACTTTGTACAGATGACTTAAATTCTATTTAAAGATGGCAAGTTTAAGCCATGAATTTATCTATGTCCCTTCCCAAAGCTAGCTCAGAGGGTAACCAGCCAACAAGTTATGAGGCTGCCCAAGCATCCACATGGAAAGTCAACCCAGAAAGAAATCAACTTGCCAACACCAAGATATGAACATGATGGAAACAAATTACTCAGCCAGACAAGATTCCAGATAACCATATCTCCACACAAAATTACTCTACTATTTCACAAACAACCCTAAGTCACAGTTGCCACAATAAACAACTGCTGAATTTCCGAATCACATAAACCTTGAGAAATAATGATAATTTTCATTTGAAGCAACTATGTTCATTTTGTTCTGCAATCTTACAAAAATGAAAGTAGAAGTGAAACTTAAGTTGGATTGAATGCAACTGTTAGCTAGTACTCTGTAACAAATTACCTGTAGAACGGAGCATGGCTGTCAGGTGTGGTGATGAGCACCTTTACCTGCTGAGCCATCTCGAAGGCCTTCAGTTATTTTTAATTTCTGTTTCATGAAAATACTCTTCCAGGCGGTGGCAGCAGCAACAGCAGCAGCAGCAGCTCATCCAGAGGAAGGGCCATCAGCAGTGAAACCAAGGTGACAGGGTCCAGGCAAGCCCTGAACCCATTACCCCTGACCATCGCTGGCCAGCCAGGCTGCAAGCGGCAGATTTACAGCGCCTTTCACCGCACAGAAGCTACGTCAGAAATCTGCCTCCCGCCAGTCAGTTACGAGAGTCTCTCCTCCATCTAGGATCTCAGATGTCAGAGCGATCAGACAGCCAATATGTACACAAACATAACCCAAGGCCAATATCGCGGGGGTCTAAGCACGAAGGGCGTTGGCCTGCACCCAGGCCCTGGACTGTTCAGGGGGCCATCAGTGTGCCAACCTGGCCAGGAGGTTGTTTGCCCTGCCCAGCGCGCACCACTATTTTGGCTACAGAAAGCCAGAAAGTCCTAGCAGGCAAAGCCAGCTAACAGTCATAGCCTGAGGCTAACATAGTGGGGGTCTAGGCCCAACAGGCCGTGGACTGCCCCCAGGACCTGGGCTGCTCGGTGGGCCATCTGTGTGGCAACCCGGCCAGGAGGTTGTTAGCCCAGCAGACTCTCCCAGCACTTTCAGGGAGCAAGCATACACCACCATCCTGGCCACCTGACAGAACCAGTTAACACTCATAGCCTGAGTGGAACTTTGCTCCAGCCATGGCCTGCCAGGCTTTTGCCTAGACTCAAGGCCTGAGCAGCTAGGCTAGCCTTGTGTGCACCAACCCGATTGGGAGATCTGCTGCCCAGCAGAGTGATCATCACTTGGAAAAGGTCCCGCAGCAGCATACACCATCAGCACTCCCTGAAGGAGCAAACAAGCACCACCTGGTCCACACAGACACAATCTGGGGCAAGGCACACTAGGGCTCCAAGGGCACCCAAGAGGAGGAGAGCACATCAGCAATCTGCGACAGGGGAAACCCAGACATTCAGTGTTGCGGAAATAGCCCTACATTCTCACAGGAGGCTCAAACACCAGCCGGACACAAGACCAACTAAGGCCAGAGAACAAGATGGCAAAGGGCAAATGTAGGAACGCTACTAACAGAAATCTAGGCAATATGGCAGAGTCTGAACCAAACTCTCCAACATCAGCAAGTCCTCGTCATGCCAAGACACCAGAAAAACAAGATTTGGATTTAAAATCACTGGTCATGATGCTGCTAGAAGAACACAAAAAGGACATAAATGAATCTCTTAAAGAAATACAGGGGAACATGAATAAGCTAGAAACCAGTATAATGGAAACACAAAAATCACTTAGAGAAATTCAGGAGATTAAGGCTCAAGAGATAGAAGCCAATAAAGAAGAAATACAAAAAAAAAAAAAAAAAAAAAAAAAAAAAAAAAAAAAACTTAAAGAAATGCAGAACTTGAGTCAACAGGCAGAAGTCAAGAAAGAGGAAACACAAAAATCTCCTAAAGAATTAAAGGAAAACACAAACAAACAAATGATGGAACTGAGCAAAATAATCCTGGATCTAAAATCAGAAGTAGAAACAACTAAGAAATCAAAAAGGGAGACAACTTTAGAGATAGAAACCCTTGAGAAGAAATCAGGGGCCATAGATGCAAATATCAACAACAGAATAAAGAGATGGAAGAAAGAATCTCAGATGCTGAAGATACCATAGAAACCATTGACTCAACAGTCAAAGAAAATGCAAAATGCAAAAAGCTTGTATCCCAGAACATCCAGGAAATCCAGAACACAATGAGAAGACCAAACCTAAGGATTATAGATATAGATGAGAGTGAAGATTTACAACTGAGAGGGCTAGCAAATATCTTCAATAAAATTATGGAAGAAAACTTTCCCAACTTAAAGAGAGAGATGCCCATGAATATACAAGAAGCATACAGAACTCCAAACAGACTGGACCTGAGCAGAAATACCTCTCGTCACATAATAATCAAAACCCCAAATGCACTAAACAAAGAAAGAATATTAAAGGCAGTAAGAGAAAAAGGCCAAGTAACATATAAAGGAAGACCTATCAGACTCACACCAGACTTCTCACCAGACACCATGAAAGCTAGAAGATCCTGGGCAGATCTCATGCAGACTCTAAGAGAACACAAATGTCAGCCAAGACTACTATACCCAGCAAAACTCTCAATCACCATAGATGGAGAAACCAAGATATTCCATGACAAAACCAAATTTACACAATATTTTTCCACAAACCCAGCTCTGCAAAGAATAATAGGAGGAAATCTCCAATACAAGGAGGGAAACTACACCCTGGAAAAAGCAAGATAGTTACCTTCTTTCATCAAACCGAAAAGAAGATAACCACTCAAATATAAAAATAACATCAAAAATGCCAGGAAGTAATAATCACTATTCCTTAATATCTCTTAACATCAATGGACTCAGTTCCCCAATAAAAAGACATAGACTAACAGACTGGATAAGGAAACAGGGCCCTACATTTTGCTGCATACAGGAGACACACCTCAGTGTCAAAGACAAAAACTACCTTAGACTAAAAGGCTGGAAGACAATTTTACAAGCCAATGGTCTCGGGAAACGAGCCAGAGTAGCCATTCTAATATCAGATAAAATTGACTTTCAACCTAAAGTCATCAAAAGAGACACATGGTATGCACTCACTAATAAGTGGATATTAACCTAGAAAACTGGAATACCCAAAACATAATCTACACATCAAATGGGGTACAAGAAGAACGGAGGAGTGGCCCCTTGTTCTGGAAAGACTCAGTGAAGCAGTATAGGGCAAAACCAGAACAGGGAAGTGGGAAGGGGTGGGTGGGAGAACAGGGGGAGGGAAGGGGGCTTATGGGACTTTCAGGGAGTGGGGGGCTAGAAAACGGGAAATCATTTGAAATGTAAATAAAAATATATCGAATAAAAAAAGAATTAGAAACTTTAAAAAAGGAGAGAGAGAGAGAGACAGAAGGACACTTTTTGCTGGTCAAAAGAAAAATCCACCAAGAAGAACTTTCAATTCTGAACATCTATGTGCCAAATGCAAGGGCGCCCTCATTCATAAAAGAAACTTTACTAAAGCTCAAAGCACACATTTCACCCAACACAATAATTGTGGGTGACTTCAACACTCCACTCTCCTCAATGGACAGATCAGGAAAACAGAAACTAAACAGGGACACAGTAAAATTAATTGAAGCTTTGGACAATTGGATTTGACTGATATTTATAGAACATTTCACCCTAAAGAAAAAGAATATACCTTTTTCTCAGCACCTCATGGTACCTTCTCCAAAATCGACCATATAATTGGTCACAAGACAGACATCAACAAATATAAGAAGATCGAACTAATCCCATGCCTCCTATCAGATCACTATGGTGTAAGAGTGGTTTTCAATAGCAACAAAAACAACAGAAAGCCCACATACACATGGAGGCTGAACAATACTCTACTCAATGACACCTTGGCCAAAGAAGAAATGAAGAAAGAAATCAGAGACTTTTTAGAATTTAATGAAAATAAAGGCACAACATACCGAAATCTTTGAGACACAATGAAAGCAGTACTAAGAGGAAAACTCATAGCCCTGAGTGCCTCCAAAAAGAAAATGGAGAGAGCATACACTAGCAGCTTAACGACACACTTGAAAGCCCTGGAACAAAAAGAAGCCAGTTCACCCAGGAGGAGTAGAAGACAGGAAATCATCAAACTCAGGGCTGAAATCAATCAAGTGGAAAAAAGAGAACCATACAAAGAATCAACAAAACCAGGAGCTGGTTCTTTGAGAAAATCAACAAGATAGATAAAACTTTAGCCAGACTGACCAAAGGGCACAGAGACAGTATACAGATTAACAAAATTAGAAATGAAAAGGGGGATATAACAACAGAAACTGAGGAAATTCAAAAAATCATCAGATCCTACTAAAAAAGCCTATACTCAACAAAGCTGGAGAATCTGGAGGATAGAAAGTATTCCAACCAAAAAAAGCACAGGACTAGTTGGTTTCAGTGCAGAATTCTATCAGACCTTCTAAGAAGGCCTAACACCAATACTCTTCAAATTATTCCACAAAATAGAAACAGAAGGAACACTACCCAATTCCTTCTACAAAGCCACAATTACGCTGATACCAAAACCACACAAAGCTCCAACAAAGAAAGAGAACTTGAGACCAATTTCCCTTATGAACATCGATGCAAAAATACTCAATAAAATTCTTGCCAACCAAATCCAAGAACACATCAAAACGATCATCCACCATGACCAAGTAGGCTTTATCCCAGGGATGCAGGGTTAGTTCAATATATAGAAATCCATGAATGCAATCCACTACATAAACAAACTCAAAGAAAAAAACCACAGGGTCATTTCATTGGATGCTGAAAAAGCATTTGACAAAATTCAGTATCCTTTCATGCTTAAAGTCTTCGAAAGAACGGGAATTCAAGGCCCATACCTAAACATAGTAAAAGCAATATACAGCAAACCGGTAGCCAGCATCAAACTAAATGGAGAGAAACTTGAAGCAATCCCACTAAAACCAGGGACTAGACAAAGCTGCCCCCTCTCTCCTTATCTTTCAATATTGTACTTGAGGTACTAGCTCGGGCAATTCGACAACATAAGGATGTCAAAGGGATACAAATTGGAAGAAGTCAAACTATCATTATTTGCAGATGATATGATAGTCTACCTAAGTGACCCAAAAAACTCCACTAGAGAACTCCAACAGCTGATAAACAACTTCATCAAAGTGGCTGGTTATAAAACCAACTCAAGCAAATCAGTAGCCTACCTATACTCAAAGGATAAGCAGGCTGAGAAAGAAATTAGGGAAATGACACCCTTCACAATAGCCACAAACAGTATACAGTACCTTGGGGTGACTCTTACCAAACATGTGAAAGATCTGTATGACAAGAACTTCAAGACTCTGAAGAAGGAAATGGAAGAAGACCTCAAAAAATGGAAAAACCTCCCATGCTCATGGATCCGCAGGATTAATATAGTTAAAATGGCCATTTCACCAAAAGGAATATATAGATTCAACGCAATACCCATCAACATCCCAACTCAATTCTTCATAGAGTTAGAAAAAGCAATTGTCAAATTCACCTGGAATAACAAAAAACCCAGGATAGCTAAAACTATTCTCAACAACAAAAGAAATTCTGGGGGAATCAGTATCCCTGACCTCAAGCAATACCACACAGCAATAGTGTTAAAAACTGCACGGTATTGGTACAGTGACAAGCAGGCAGAACAATGGAACAGGATTGAAGATCCAGAAATGAACCCACACACCTATAGCCACTTGATTCTCAACAAATGGACTGAAAATATCCGATGGAAAAAAGATAGCCTTTTCAACAAATGGTGCTGGTTCAACTGGAGACCAGCATGCAAAAGAATGCAAATTGATCCATCCTTATCTCCTTGTACTAAGCTCAACTCCAAATGGATCAAGGACCTCCACATAAAGCCGGACACTCTGAAGCTAATAGCAAAGAAACCAGGGAAGACCCTTGAAGACATTGGTACACGGGGAAAGTTTTTGAACAGATCACCAATAGCATATGCTCTAAGATCAAGAATTGACAAATGGGACCTCATAAAATTACAAAGTTTCTGTAAGGCAAAGGACACCATCAAAAGGACAAATCGGCAACCAACAAATTGGGAAAAGATCTTCACCAACCCTACATCAGATAGAGGGCTAATATCCAATATATACAAAGAACTCAAGAAGTTATATCCCAGAAAACCAAATAACCCTATTAAAAATGGGGTACAGAGTTAAACAACGAATTTTCACCTGAAGAACTTCGGATGGCGGAGAAGCATCTTAAAAAATGCTCAACTTCATTAGTCATTAGGGAAATGCAAATCAAAACAACCCTGAGATTTCACCTTACACCAGTCAGAATGGCTAACATTAAAAATTCAGGAGACAGCAGGTGTTGGCAAGGATGTGGAGGAAGAGAAACACTCCTCCACTGCTAGTGGGGTTGCAAATTGGTACAACCACTCTGGAAATCAGTCTGGTGGTTCCTCCGAAAACTGGGCACCTCACTTCCAGAAGATCCTGCTATACCACTCCTGGGCATATACCCAGAGGATTCCCCACCATGTAATAAGGATACATGCTCTACTATGTTCATAGCAGCCCTATTTATAATAGCCAGAAGCTGGAAAGAACCCAGGTATCCCTCGACAGAAGAGTGGATGCAAAAAATGTGGTATATCTACACAATGGAGTACTATTCAGCCATTAGAAACAATGAATTCATGAAATTCTTAGGCAAATGGATGGAGCTAGAGAACATCATACTAAGTGAGGTAACCCAGACTCAAAAGTTGAATCATGGTATTCACTCACTAATAAGTGGATATTAACCTAGAAAACTGGAATACCCAAAACATCATCTACACATCAAATGAGGTACAAGAAGAATGGAGGAGTGGCCCCTGGTTCTGGAAAGACTCGGTGTAGCAGTATAGGGCAAAACCAGAACAGGGAAGTGGGAAGGGGTGGGTGGGAGGATAGGGGGAGGGAAGGGGGCTTATGTGACTTTCGGGGAGTGGGGGGCCAGAAAAGGGGAAATCATTTGAAATGTAAATAAAAAATATATTGAATAAAAAAGAAATTTACATAAAAAACAAATTACCCGTAAACTTAAAGCAGTGGTTCTCGCCCTTCCTAATGCTATGATCCTTTAATAAAGTTCCACATGTTGTGGTGACCCCCCCATCCATAAAATATAGTTTTGTTCCTATTTCATAATTTTAATTTTCTACTGTTAAGAATTTTAATATAAATATTTTTGGAGATAGAGGTTTGTCATAGGGGATTCAGCCACAGATTGGGAACCACTGCCCTAAAGAAGAAGCTTTCAGTATCTCTCAAAGCCTGGATTTGTGACTACATTTGAATACTTAATTAAGGAGGCATCTATTTTTGATATTACAGAGTTCTTGTCGAGCAATACTAGCTTTCCTGCTGAATCCCCAAGGCTGGCTCAGAGGACAACCAACAACAAATTTGTGAGGAGGCTCAAGCATCCACATAGAGAGCCTATTTAGAAAGGAAACACTTGCCAACACAAAGTTCTAAGAAAACCATCTTAGAAATGGACTGCTTGGAAGAAGTCAAACTTTCAGATGGTGGACAATAAGATTAAGACTCAAAGATGGAAATAGAGTTGACTAATTGGTGCCTCAATTTACCCATATGTGAAATGGCAATTGTATAATAATACCATCAAAATGTACAATAGTATTGATTTAGGAAGGAGACCATAAATAAATGGAAAATGTTGAGATTATTCTGTAGAATTTTTTCATCTTTTCTTTTTTATTAGATATTAACTTTATTTACATTTCAAATGGTATCCCCTTCCCACATTACCCCTCTGAAAAGCCACTATCCTATGCCCCCTCCCCCTGCTACCCCCCCCCCAATTTCGTAACTTGTATTCCCCTATTCTGGGGAGTCAAGCCTTCACAGCATCAATGGCCTCTCCTCTCATTGATATCTGAAATAGTCATCTTCTGCTACATATGTAGCTGGAGCTGTGGGTCCCTCCATGTGTACTCTTTGGTTGGAGGTTTAGTCCCTGGGAACTCTGGGGGTACTGCTTGTTACATATTATTGTTCCTCATGCAGGGCTGCAAACCTCTTCATCTCCTTGGGTCCTTTCTCTAGCTGCTCCATTGGGGACCCTATGCTCAGTCTATTGGATGGGTGTGAGCCATTTGTATTTTGATCCACTTTCCAGTAAGGATCAAAGTATCCACACTTTGGTCTTCCTTGTTCTTGAGCTTCATGTGTTCTGTGAGTTGTATCTTGGGTATTCTGAGCTTTTGGATTAATATCCACTTATCAGCAAGTTCATACCATGTGTGTTCTTTTGTGATTGGGTTATCTCACTCAAGATGATATTTTCTACCTCCATCCATTTGCCCAAGAATTTCATGAATTCATTGTTTTTAATCACAGAGTAGTACTTCATTGTGTAAATGTACCACATCGTCTGTACCCATTCTTCTGTTGAGGGACATCTGGGCAAATATAAATAAGGCTGCTATGAACATAGTGAAGCATGTGTCCTTATTACATGTTGGAGCATCTTCTGGGTATAAGCCCAGGAGTGGTATAGCTGGGTCCTCAGCTATGTCCAATTTTCTGAGAAACCGCCAAACTGATTTCCAGAGTGGTTTTATCAGTTTGCAATCCCACCAGCAATGGAGGAGTGTTCTTTATCCACATCCTCTCCAGCATTTGCTATCCCCTGAGTTTTTGATCTTGGCCATTCTGACTAGTGTGAGGTAGAATTTCAGGGTTGTTTTGATTTGCATTTCCCTGATGAATAAGGATGTTGAACATTTCTTTAAGTGTTTCTCAGCAATCCAGTATCCCCCAGTTGAGAATTATTTGTTTAGTTCTGTACCCCATTTTTAATAGGGTTATTTGGTTCTCTGGACTCTAGCTTCTTGAGTTCTTTGTATATATCACATATTAGCCCTCTATCAGATGTAGGATTAGTAAAGATCTTTTCCCAATCTGTTGGTTGCCATTTTGTGCTATTGATACTGTCCTTTGCTTTACAGAAGCTTTGAAATTTTATGAGGTCCCTTTGTCAATTCTTGATCTTAGAGCATAAGCCATTGGTGTTCTCTTCAGGAACTTTTCTCCTGTGCCAATGTATTTGAGGTTTTCCCCCACTTTCTCTTCTATTAGTTTCAGTGTATCTGGTTTTATGTGGAGGTCCTTGATCCACTTAGACTTGAACGTTTTACAAGGAGATAAGACTGGGTCGATTTGCATCCTTCTACATGTTGACTGCCAGTTGACCCAGCACCATTTGTTGAAAATGCTGTCTTTTTTCCACTGCATGGTTTTAGCTCCTTTGTCAAAGATATCTGCAGGCTTTTCTACAAAAAGCAGATGTCATGTTCTCAAGTTACATATACTTCTGTGGAAATGCAAGAAACCACAATGGGTTTTTCTTTAAAATATTAATAGGACTGGGACTAGAAAGATGACTCAGTGGTTAAAAGCATTGATGATTCTTTCAGAGGACCCAGGTTTGATCTTCAGCACCTACACAGTAGTTCATAACCATTTGTAATTCCAGCACTAGGGAACCTGATTCCTCTTCTGATCTCTGTGAGAATAATAGGCATGTACAAAATGCACAGATATTCCTACAGTCAAAGCACCCATATACAATAATAAAAAACAAAAATAACAACAGTAGTAGTAGTAGTAGTAATAGTAGTAGTAGTAGTAGAAGTAATAAAGTTCCACAGGATTTGTTACACCAGAACTTCAAGCATTTTAATAGAGGTATTTAGGGCTGGAAAGATGGCTCAGAGGTTAAGAGCACTGACTGCTCTTCCAGAGGTCCTGAGTT